>NC_064807.1:80547684-80597629 GCF_023721935.1 Panthera uncia | reverse complement strand
TTTTTTTTTTTTTTTTTTTTTTTTTTTTTCTTCATTCGTTCTCGGTCTGTGCTGGCCCTGGGGATTCAGCTGTGAATAAAACCCTATCCCTGTCCTCAAGGGCTTCATGGTCTAGTGCATTTCGGAAATAGTCATGCTTAGAATGGCTAAAGTTTGTTCCAATGATGCAGAGAGGCAGCATGGAGGAGTGGAAGAATCTGGATTTGTAGTCAGCCCCTGGGTTAAATCTTAGGCAGGTTATTATTGAGTTATTCTAGGCCTTTGTGTGAAGGGAATAATGATCATGGCACCTACCTTACGTCATTTCTAAATGAGAGCTTTTCCTGGTTAAAAAAAAATGACTTTTTCTAGAAATTTAATACACATAAAGTCTTCAGAAGAATGACTGTTGCAGACTTAGCCTTTATTAATGTTTCATCGTTATTAGCAATTAAGACTTTATTCTAAAATGTTTGAGGGTGAGGCAATGCTGTGAGTCGGGACCTGTTAATGGAGACAGAGCAGTAGCCTAGCGCAACAGAAACTTTGGTATTTAAGGTCTGTATTTGCTAATATCCGGCCAGATTTTACTGACAATGGGTTTAAACAGTGAGGAGAAGTTCTATTTGGCTGTGCAGTTTTTCTTCCTTGCTAAGAGCTGCCCTCGGTTTTCTTTTGTCGTGTGCCGTTGACCTGTGAGAATCCAGTTTTTAAGTGACCACACAGGTATTTCCTCGGGACGAACCCTGCCTCAAGATTTCCATGGCATAATTTGTGACAGGATTAAGTTATGCCACCTTTGAAGTCAGTCACAGCCTGAGAGCACAAGAAGTTGTTTACAAAAGGAGCCCATCGATTCTCCCTCTTTCTCTGGAAGCATCCGAGCAGTGAGACTCGCACAGTCTGTTTGGCACAGTGGCCGCTCTCAGCTGGCCTGGGGCCCTCCTGCCGCTGGGCAGAGAGAGAGGAGGCACCAGGGCCCTGCTTGTGGCTGAGCAGAGCCCGCCTGCCGGTCTGCGCGAGCTTAGCTGGGACCTTGCAACTGTGTGCCGCAGCCTGCTGGTTTCGTTGCAATATCTTTTCCTTAATATTTTCCATCTGGCCAACAATGACCTATACAAAGACAGGCACAAACCAGGATTTGAATTATGAGGAGTGCGATGCTAAAATGCTTCCAAATCACACTCTAGAACCTGGAGTCACGGGCGGCTGACTTTGCATACTGGAGAGAAGGAAACTTTTCCCAAGTTGGTTTGTAAAGCATTCAGTCACATCAAAGACCTGAGCCATTCAGCTTTTAAGTGTCTTAAAAGGCTTTGTAAGTTGTCTCTGAACGTCACTGAATTTTTGCATTTAATTCACAATTATGCACTAATATTGGGAACTTTTTGAGCAAAAATATAATGAGGGTCATGAGCCAGTTTCATATGCAGCAGCTACATTTTTAGCTAAATCTAAAGCTTTAATAGTTAGTGAGGCTTGGGGTATAATTGGTATCATTGCCGTCTGAATGGCATTACAGTTACCGGGATGATATACTATAAACTTGGAACTCCTTGAAAATGAGATTTCGGAACCGAATGAAGAGTTGCCTTTGAGTTTCTCTTTGCTGAGAATTTTCCCGATGATGCGTTTGTTAATGGCTTTTGAACCAGACTGAAATGGTATAGAGTAAAGCCAGTTTCATGGTCTTGAGTCATTAGAAACCAATTTAGAATATTAGGCAAAATTAGAAGGCACGTTTACATTTTGACAATTTTGTATCCACTCTCAGAACACTTAGGGATCGTTTGTAATTTTTTTTACAGCTTGGTTCTTTGAAGAATTGCTAATCCTCTCAGTCTTTTTGTTCTTAGAGCGTCCTGTAGACGAACAGAGGTGAGTTGCTCCTTCCTTTTTCAGAGGACAGACATGTGCTCAGAGAGGTTATGATCCGGCGTCTGTGGCCCAGCCTTGAAGGAGAGGCTGGGTGGGGAGGCCTGGCCAGGCATTTTGATGCTCAGACCTCAAGTCCATGCTGCCACCTCCTGTCTGCATCCTAGCTTTCATTTGAAATCAACCCGGCTTTTCTTCTGAAGTTTGCTCCACGAATATATATATATATATATATATATATATATATATATATATATATATATTTGCCATTTTGTGCTCCTCCAGCTTCTCCTCACTTTTCTCTTCTCCTCCCCTCTCCTCCCCCTCACTCCAGGTGGTTAACTCTCAGTGCCAAAGTTGAAGACAGATTTGGCCTGGAGCCAGCATTGGGAAGGCAGTGTTTATTTTTCAGTACCACTAAAGGATGAAATTCATGCTCAAGTCTTATGAGGAAAGTTTAGGTGTGTGTGGTTTTAGAACCTGACTGGATGCTCCACATCTGTGACCCTGGCCCTCCCTCTTTCCCGTCTGCCCTGATGAGTGGTGCTGGTTTTATATTGTGGCTCTCAGTTTCCAACTCTGGGGGTTAGGATGAGAAATGCAGGTTAATTGGAGCAACTCAATTGACTTTAAAAATGGGAGCGGGCGCCGACTGCTGAGACTACAAAGGTTAGACTAGTTCAGTGCCTTTGAGAAGAATAAGGAAGGAAGGGAAATCTGGAATTTTCTCTCTCTCTCTTTCTCTTTCTTTCTTTCTTTCTTTCTTTCTTTCTTTCTTTCTTTCTTCAATCAGGGCAGCAGGCACAAAGATCATACCAGAATATGGTTAGTGTTACAGTCTATTCCTTCATTCAATAAACGTCGGTTCAGTAAACATTTACTGTGTTCTACACGAAGCAGCAGTGCGGAGACGAGGTGTTCTTGTGGGAGAATGTGGTCAAGCCAACAGTTTCAACGTGGTGAGTGCGTGAAAGAGGAGAGCCCTGGGGGAGGTGGGAAGTAAACTGAGACTGACAGGGCAAGTGAGCATGTTTAACCCAGGGAATTGGGGAGCAGGGGTAGGAATGGGGAATAGAAAGAGCATTAGAGGCAGACTGAATCACACGGCAGAGAGGCCAGGCAGCAAGGCGGCTAGGCACGGCCAGGTGCCTCTGCCTAGTGGCAAGTCATTAACTGTGCCTCCAGCAGAGTGCCTCTGGCAGGGGGAGCCTGAGAGCAAGGACCTCACATGCCACGTCGTGGCTTTTGGACTTGAACCTGAAGTCAGTGAAGAGTGACCTGGAGAATCTTAAGTAAGGGAGTGACATAATCGGATTTGTGTCTGAGAAAATCCTTTGCACTCCAGTGTGGAGATGCTGATGTGGGTCCCAAGCCTCGCTTCCTGACCGGTGCTAGTGCCGAGGGGTAGAGGAGAGCGAGGAAGCAAGCTTGCGGTCGAAGGTGAGAGACAGGCCGTCACTTCCACACTTGGAAAGACCATCATTTATGATCTAGAAATCTTGAAGGCTAATAATTGAAAGGTCCTGTTTTGTATACCTAAATTCCTAGCGTTTTGTCTCTTAAATGCCCATGAGATGTTTGTTGGAAGAATGAACGCCATTTCTTTTGGGCAAAGGTGGCCGATTTAGTCTTCTCCTTCCATTTTGCTTGAACTCTCCTATCTTGTGTTTCCCAGGTGTATGCTCACAAACCACAGAACTGAAATAACGCACACAGATCCTGGGTGGCAGCAGGAAGCCAATCTTGGCTTCCGAAACTTGCCAATGATAAGTAAGAGTGAGTTGTAAATTATCGTGGACCAAACCGTGAAGGAATGGTAAAGTTAATTCTGCTAAGATTAGTCAGAAAATAGTTTGAATGTGTTTTGAATTGCCCTGACAGAAAGGTGAGCATGTGTCTGTACTGTTTGCTGGGCCTGGTCAAAAGACCGTATTTTGCTGAATGAAAGGATCGGAGGGGCAATTCTTCTGATCTTTTGCTAGGCTGAACTGAGTCCTCCACTTTGATGACATTTGAGGTTGCAGGCCCATTAATGAGAACACTTTAGCTGGTCTCAGACCAATCTTTCTTCCTCTTGTCTCTACCTTTGTTCATTTGGGGCCCCCCTCTTTGGTCCCTCAGCATGGGCAGACCTTCTTCCATTAAAGAATAAGAGCATTTTCCTCTGGAGCTCAGGCCGTCTGAGACAGCTGCCCCTTCTCTCTCCCCCCCCGCCCCCCCGCCCCCCATCCCCAGTCCCTCTTGTTTTCTGTCTTCTTTAAGACTTAGCTGAGGGGGTGAAGAAAACCTTTTTTCCTCTCACCAATCCATTACACTGCTCTCAGGGACCTTCCCCTGTTTGAGTACATGGTGATTTTGAGTTACATTTTGATGTAGAAGGTGCAGTCTTTAAAGAAGAGTTCACATATTTAATTGATGATCATGGCATGGAGGGAATAGAGTAATTGAGTATATTGTCCATTTTCAGGATGGAAATTAAATTAGAGCCAGCCTTTAATTAAGAGCTGCGGTAGTTACTGAGGCAGTGCGCCATGGTGAAAAGGGGGAAGGCTTTGACTCCACAGACTTGAGTTCAAGTGTTGGTTTCCTCACTGACAGATTTGTGACGTTGGGCAAATACTTAAACTTGGCTTCACTCTCCTTCTCTTTAGAATGGGAATTAATAACACCAGCAGAATCTCGGTTGTTGAAAAGAATGAAGGTCAAATAAAATAACAGATATTGAGTACCAGCTCTGTTTTTGACACCTAGTGAGAACTCTCTGTAGGACACTTGTCCTCATGATTGTCATCCACAGTGGTGGCAGCATAGTGCCCTGTGGAGCGAGTGGACCCGGGGTCAGGACAGGGTGTGTGTCCTAACCCGAAGCCACATTCTGGCGGTGGGTGTGATGCTGAGGAGGGGGCACTTCGCCTCCCATAGCCTTAGCTTATACAGCAAGGGCTGCGATTTCTACCCTAAAGGGCTGTGGAAACTGAGATGGTGAACGTCCAGCACTAGTCCAGACCTTGGCAAGTCATAGGCATCCCGAACGCAGACCTTTGTCAATGTCATCTGGACTCTCCTTTGAAAACATTTTTTTTTTTTTCCCAACAAAGCCCCTAATTCAAATTCAACATTGGCTTCAAATTTTGATTACTCTCAACGTTGCTGCAACAGAAGCACGCCCAGAAAATAATCATTCCAGTGTTCCTCTGAACCTGGAATGTACGAGGAATCAAATGCAAACATATAATCCTCGATATGAATCTTGGTAGGAGACTCTCGTTTCAACTGCCTTGAGAAATTGCACTGAGTATGGAAAGGATGTCAGAACTTTAGCCAGAGCTGCAACTATAATCACATTATTTTGCTGCTGCTCAGTGGAGCTAAGAAAGCTTAAGAGTATTACCATCTGGGCAAAGCCAACCAATGGTGAACTGTGAACTGCTTACCAACTTAACAGAAACTCTTGCTACCTCATTCATTAATTAGGCCTTTATGGCACACCTTCTCTTGGTTGCCTGGCAACCATAATAGCAGTCATTAAATTCTGTCATTTTGTATTAACCCTTTGGCCCTGGGTGGATTGGGAGCCCCCACCTTAACACTAATGCATTTTACATTAGTACATCTACCTGGGAAATCCCATTCCCTTGACACATAAGCCGTAAAGAGCAAATAGCCAGAGTCCAAAACCAGAAAAATTTCCTTTTTTCCTTCACATTAGTGTATGTGCTTTTAAGGCTTTACAAAATGTATCTGTCAGGATGGAGGCCATTTCCCAATTTGCTGACAGACAGACATAACATACACCCAGCAAGATGAAAAGACTGCTGGTTTCCCAGAAAACAGGAGCTGACTGTGACTTCTGTGGGCTTATGGAGGAAGGAGCCTGTGCGAAAACCAGATGGGAGAGCTGTGAAGAGTTGTATATTTCCAAAATTGCCTTTGTAGCTGCTTTACAAAAATTTGGACCATGCATGCTGGAGGGATAGGGGCCATTCCAACGACACACTGCTTGGCATCTCAGCGATGGATTAGCATGGTAGAGAATAAACTCACAGCAAAAGCTGTGAGGAAATGGAGTGGCCAAAAGGCAGCCTCTAGGAGACGGTCAAGGGCTCCCGCAGTGTTCCGTCCCCTATTACTCACAATTCCGTAAATGTAAACACGGGGTAAAAGTCCTAAATTAAAATAGGGTTTAGGAATTTAAAATGATCTATTCTCTTTTCTTGAATGGACTGAAATGATTTGGGGCATGTGTGGTGTAAGTAAAATAAAATAATTCAGTTTCAAGGAAGTAGTATTTTTCTCTCACCGAAAGGAAGTTAGGTTTTGGTTACACAAACCTAGGTTCAAATCCCCACTCTACCCGGTGACTGTGTGATTTTGCACAGCTGGCTTGCTTTCTTTTTGAACTCCCTTTCCTTATCTATGAAGTGGGGGTAATCCTTTCCCCCATAGGATTGTTGCAGGGGTTGAATGAATTATATACATCTATGGTCAGAACTTGGCCCATGATATGTATTCCATACATTTTTTCAGCAAACGAGTACTGGGACTACCGTGGTGAGCCAGACACTCTGCGTTTCTCAGGAAATTTTACCGCCACAGTTGGTGTCAGATCCCCTTTTTCCCCCAGTTTACCAGTAAGTCCCAGAGAAGGTGTCGCCTGCCCAGATTATTTGACCAGATCTGAGAGTCGTATTTGGGTCACCTGACTAATCTGGCGGCTTCTCGATTAATTTTGTAAGAAGTGAAAAGCAGCCACGTGCATTCACTCACTAAGCCGGAGTTGTTTTATCAGACGTAAAAACTAGATGGTGCATTTGTGGCTCGTGTGATTACAGTGGGGTGGCCCTGTCTTAAAGTTGTTGGCATGGTTTATTGAGAAGTTAACATAAAAATGTATTCTTCATGCCTCCATCCCGCCAAGAATGCATGTGATACTAAGAGCATCTGGGATTTTAAGTGGCTACTGTTTGTTAACAAAGCAGTAACTTCCCCAAAGGAGTTTTGCGAGTTGGGAGAACTCACAAAGGCAATTAATTTTGTTCTTCGGAGCAGTGCCTCCACTGCATTCGTTTGCACTTCATGCAAGCTTAAATTATAACCCAGGAGCCAGTCCTACCATGATCCGATTTGATATTTAGTTTTGATTTTATTAGTAGTTGTCTTTAATAGATGTCTTGTCATGTAGGTTTCCTGATTATTAGTAATTTAAATTGACTCTGAGAATGAAAGGAAACCGCAGGCAAGAAACTGATGGGCTGTGACCACAGCGGTCCTCCAGCTCTCACGGCAGCTGTGACGCCTCGGGCCCCCCCACCCAACCCCCTCCAAGGCTTTGAACAGTCTTGCAGCTAATGCTGAAAATGAGAGCTTAATACCGTTAGTGTATGGGAACCTGTAAAAGCAAATGAGCATCGTAAGTGTTCTTTCCTCTTTGAAGGTAAGTGTTGTCCATGGGTCCCCTCTCTACTTGATCAGATCGAATTTGACCCAGGAGTAGCGATCTGGGAGGATGCTAACTGAAAAACAATGATCGCAGGAGAAGTAATTTCCCTTGTTCTTATGCAGGGCCTTTCCACCACCCTCTGGAATTGCTTATGGTGTCTTTGTGAAGGGAAAAGATGAACACTTGCTTTTCTCTGCTGTGCTTTAGGTAGTGGCCAGATGCACATGTATACTAAAAAAGGCTGTTCCCTGGAGGGGTCCAGGGCAGTGCAAGTCATGCTCTTCAGGGGCATTTCTTGTGGGCTTTAAGATCCAGTGCTTCAGCACTAATTTCCCTGAGCTCCAGTCCTACGGTTGATGACCCTGGAATCTCGTACCTTAGGGTAGATTTAGCTTACTTTAAATCCAGAGATTTGAAAGCCAACTCTAGGTCATTTGCTAAATAATTCTACTCATTAACCAAGCATGTATTAAGTACCTACTTATTCAGGCATTTATGTGAAGGAAGGAGGGAAGGACGTTATTTGGGTGAGTTACTTTCTGTCTTGAGGTAGCTCCCAGTCCCTCAAAGGATGGTCTGACCAAGGCAGTTTTTATAGGAGTTCTGGAATCTCATGTGATATGGCCCCACCCCAGGGTCTCTAAGCCACAGAGTTACTTTTTTGCAATAATTTTGTGTTCTCATTTTTCTTGCCGATCCAGAAAGTTAAATTGTGAACAAAATATATTTTAGAAGTGAGTGAAAAAAAAGAATTTTTAAGAAGTCAGTGAAATCTGTTACGGAGAAATGTTTGTTCCTGGCAACCAACCTGAAGACTTTTCTTACGGAGCTAGAGCCTAGAAGGGAATCCATTTTCAACTTATCTGTCCCTCCCCTTCTCCCCCCTACCCCAGCCCAGTTTTCACCATTTTTATAGTTGTGGTAACATACAGGCATGTGGTAGTGTGTGAAAGCATGCTGCTTTTCTCCTGCCACAGCACTCCTGGCTCCCTCTCCAAGAAGGGCTGGCTCTGAGAGGTTTTGTCCTCCCAGCCTGCTGGTAAACAAGGTGGCCCGGAGGAAGTCACCAGCACAGCCTCCCACACCTCTGGGGCTGATGTCTGTGACTGAAGCAGGCTCAGTGAAAATTCAAGAGGACACCAGTCCCAGCCTGCCAGAATGACTTTTTTGGAGTATTCGAGGGTGGGCACTGGTTACCGCCACCCAGGCTGATCCCACTATAAATGTACGTTTTCCAGCATATGATAATGCCCGTACTTTGCCTTTTGCTTACTTGGATCAATTCTAATGTGCCTGCTATAGGCAAGAATGCTTTTAATTATACACATTAATTTTTAAGCAATTTCAGAAGTAAATTTCAATTTCTGGATAGCTTTTGTTTGTAAGCCATGGGTCTAGCTTTAAAAAGGGACATCATCTTATGATTTATTTTTAACCTCCCCTCCCTATATGAAAAAGTAGAGCGGCAAAGTCATGTCTAGACTCAAACCTCAGCTCATCTTTTATGAACTAGGTGTCCCTGGGCAAGATATTTCACTTCCAAACTCCAGTTTCGAGAGAAAACCAATTAATTAATTAACAAATTAATCCCCTCTCATTGTTGCTAGAATTAAATATAATGTATATATGAAATATTGGCAGATTGTGATGCTTAGGAGAGTCCAGCCTTTTCATGTTCTCATTCTCTTTAAATTTTAAAATGTATTCATTGTCTTTACCGTGATTTGTGGGAAAACTGTGTAGTTTGAAATGCCATAATAAGGAGTTTGTGCAAAGCCGTGATGAAAAGCCCGAAGTCCCATTGCCCTGCTCCTATGAACAGTTGCTGTGAAGAAATGGAAATGCTATTCTGAATTGACCTGAGCCAGTGGTCCTGTGCTCTAGTCTCTGATTCCCAGATGATAACAGATGTCTCTTAAGTGATTCCAGGTGTTCTGAACATTGTGAAATCTCTTATCTGCCACCTCCACGGTTACTCCTTAAAGTTCTTTTATATCGCCTCTTTAATAGTATTTGAAGGATCGGGGTTCCTTGACAGCTGTTGGAACTCTAACTCCCTACTTGAAGGGATGCTGCTTTTAGTCCTCAGGTGATCTCCAGACTTTCATGCTGTACTGTTTGATTCGAGCCCACATGCCAAATAGTTTTTAATATGTTCTCCTTTTTTATTAAACAGATTTTGTCATGTCCAGGAGATTTCCTGCCGGTAGCAGCTCTAACTTTTTCTCACCATCAAGGCATTCCCTGCCCCTTGTTAACTCTCGGCCTGGGATTTTCTGCATACTTCTGTTCACAGTATTCCTGTTGGCATCCTGTGGGCTAGGAAACCTTCCCTGACCACCTTCAGAATCCAGTCCTCCCTCTCCCATAATTTAGAGTGTTTTATGCATACTTGTAGGTTCAGGCCTTTCAAAGCCCACATTCACTTTGGGGGAAGTTCTCGTGTGTCACATCTGAGCTTCACTTCTGTAGCAGGAGTTGAGGTATTTCGGTAGAACATTCTGTCAGATTAAATGCGACGGGAAGTATTTAAGTATGTAAGTATGTAAGTCCATTACAGAGCTGGACTTGATGTCTAAGTTAAGCTGTACATCTTAACAGCTCTATGACCTTGGCCTAGTATTTCGGCTTCTGAGGCTTCTCGCATTAGGCTGTTGCAGTGGTTTTGTTTTCATCCTGCCCCAAACCCAGTGACAAGGAGGGGAGTGGAGGTCTTGGCTTGAGATGGAAGGAGACGTAGACAATTTCCTGTGTTTTAGCAGAAGGGAAGGAAGACGAGACGAACGTACATTTGCATGTACGTCCCATGTCTGGCCATGTAGCTGTCGTCCTGGTGGTGGTAATGGCTGATATTTATGGCATGCTTACTCTGTGCCACCCACCATTCTAAATGCTCCAAATATGTTATTTGACTTTCCTGCAGTCCTGTGAGGTTGGTGCTACTCTTATCTCCCATTTAGAAATGAATAAATAGCACAAAAAGGTTGACTTACCCAAAGGACAAGGGAGAGAATAAGGGCCTCGGTGATCTGGTTCCAGAGCCCAGCCATCCAGTGGCGTTTAATAAATATTTATTGAATGAATGTGTTTTTGGAAAGTTGAGGCAATTCCTGTCTGTTAGCTTCTATTTTCTTGATGAAGTAGGTGGTGAGATGAGACACTGAGAGTGAAGAAGAGTGTGTGTGGAGATGAGATGTTTGAGTGGAGAATGGAGGAGATGTAAAATAGTTATGTAGGCCGACTGGTGAAAACAGAATTGCTGGGTGGTGTTGAAGGCTTAGTTGGTACTGTAGACTCTGGAAGTGTGGAATTTTTAGAGGCGCAATATGTTTGTGGGGATTTTTTTTCCCCGACCATGCTTATCAGCCCAAATGTAGGCACAGAGAAGGTAACTAGTTGTATTCATTCAGGAATTAGGTGTTTCCATGCATATGTGATGAAACGGAAAGAAACATGATAGACCACAGAACTCAGCTAGGTGAGGAGCAGTGAAGAATGAAGGGTCTAACACATGGGGAGGTGTATGGTCTGGTGACAGTTGTGAGATGAGTAAGCACCAGGGACAGGAAACTGGTTTCAGAATTGGGGATTCTGAATTGGTGACTTCAGAGGCAGAAGAGGTTTGGGAGTGGCAAGGTCAGAGGGACACTAAAGGAGAAGGTACAGTACAGAAGATGTACAGAAGATGTACAGAAGGTACAGTACAGAAGGTGGCCGAGGTGCAGTACAGAAGATGGTCAGAAAGATGACAGGCCATTGAAACTCCTGAGAGGCCAGGGTATTGGATGCAGTCAAATATGCACTTCTGTTTTTAGGTAATATTTCCCAGTAGCAGGGGAATCATTAATACTGATGTATATTTGTTTATTCCCTTTTGTATGAACATTCTCAGGTACATATTACTCATCCCAGTAGGTGAGGGAGACGAATGGAAACAACCTCTTCCAAGATGTTTTAGTTATATTATAATTTTCAAGGAGGTGGGAGGTCCCTAGCAACATTTAAAGATTATCAGAACTTTCTAAAAGTGCAAACCAGGGACGCCTGGGTAGCTCAGTCAGTTAAGCGTCCGACTCTTGATTTCAGCTCAGGTCATGGTCTCACGGTTCGTGAGTTCAAGCCCCATGTCTGGGTCTGCACTGACTGCCAAGCCTGCTTGGGATACTCCCTCCTGCTTCCCCACCTACCCACCCACCCCCCTGCCCCTCCCCTGCACCTGCTCTCTTGGTCTCTCTCAAAATAAATAAATAAAAACTTAAAAAAAAAAAGTGCAAACCAAATTTATATAATACTGAATTTTTTAAAAAATAAGGTACTGTTAGATGCAGGGCAGTTGCACTTTGGGGTTATCTTTCATTGGCTGGTGTGTGACCAGAAAGTATTCCCTAGAGCAATACTTTTGTTGAACCTTGCACATTTGGCTTTCAGACTCTGATAATGATATCCCGATTGTTTGTTGCTTGCAACTGAAAAAAAGGCCGTCGAAACTCATGATACGTGGTGCCTTGTTAGAAAATTTGGTTGGTGGTATAAAAAACAGAACAGGACAGGGGCGCCTGGGTGGCTCAGTCGGTTAAGTCTCCATCTTCAGCTCAGGTCACGATCTCACGGTCCGTGAGTTCGAGCCCCGTGTCGGGCTCTGGGCTGATGGCTCAGAGCCTGGAGCCTGCTTCTGATTCTGTGTCTCCCTCTCTCTCTGCCCCTCCCCTGTTCATGCTCTGTCTCTCTCTGTCTCAAAAATAAATAAACGTTAAAAAAAATAAATAAAACAGAACAGGACAAACAAAAGACTCTCGCATCAGAATGCTCTGTAATTACTTTATCTTAGTTTTTATAACTTTAAATGCATGCTTTTTGATTAGCGAATATAAAATGTTTATAAATCTGAGTATTATTTACATAGGTAGGTAAGGAACTTGCAAATGCTTTGGTAGCTCATAAGTATGTTGGTTTGATGAAAAGAGCATTAACTTGAAATCAGAAAGACCTGAGTTCAAAACTTGCTCTACCGAGTGCTATGGGTTCTTTAATGGTAATTCTTAATTCATTGAGTTGTGACAAGGATTAAATAGCTTGTGTAGGTAAATGTTTGGCAGGTAGTAGTTGCTGAACAAATATTAATTTTCCCCATTATTCCAGTTATTTTTAGATCATTTGGCTTGAGGAAACTTTGGTTTTTCAAGTTCCTTAGAAACCCTAAGTGGAGGGACACCAGGGTGGCTCAGTCAGTTAAGCATCCGACTCTTGATTTTGGCTCAGGTCGTGATCTCATGGTTGGTGAGATCGAGCCACAGTCCAGCCACTGCGCTGACAGTGCAGAGTCTGCTTGGGATTCTCTCCTTCTCTCTCTCTGCCTCTCCCTTGCTCATGTACTTGCACACTCTCTCAAACTTAAAAAAAAATTCTAAGTGGAAAGTTTGTCATACATTTTCCAGCTTTCATGAGTGTGGCCAAGTTTTAGGAGAAATTTCAGTAGGTACTATCAGAAATACAGTTCATAATGTAGGGATATTTGCCAGAATTGACCCTTGTAGAGATTGACCTATATGGGTGGATAGTAGCCATTGTTGAGGCGGCCATGCACCAAGGGGGTAGAAATAAGCCTTGATGCTAGAGGAAGGTGGGTATTTGCAGAACACTTAACAGGACTAGGGAAGTGCCCAGGGGAGAGGTGTAGGGAGTAAGAGGCCTCTGACATTTGTCCTCTGAGGTCAAGTTCAGGAGTTAGCAAAGCAGAGGCAGTGCCAGGCCAAGCATAGAGACTCAAGGGAAATCACTTTGGGGAGAATGAGACAGAGAAGGCTTTAGAGCAGAGTTGATCCCAATGTGAGTCAGTTCTTGATCATTACAACAATTCCATCCAAAAGGCATGAGAACAAAGAACATACCTTCTCACCTGGAAACGGGGGCACTGGTGCTCAGAGAGGGGCCAGAGGCAGGGGCAGGGCTGGGAAAGAGAAGTCCCTGGAATTAAGGAGACCTCATACAGAGGGGCCGCTGAGCTGACAGGAGACTTGTCTACTCCACTTAGGCCTTCCCCCCTGATAGGGTTGCATAATGCTTGGCATCTCCACTTTTAGACAGAGAACAGACCTGACCATTTTCCATCCTGCTGGGTTGTGGAACGACAGCTCTTGATATGCTGACCAGCTGCCTCAAGGTTGATTCCAGGGGAACAGTGGGAAACTTACTGATAGCCAAAAGAGGCTGAGACAGAAGTAGTTATCACAAAACTGTAAATGAAATTCAAGTCATATGTTTAACCCAGGGTCACGTATTTATTATGTAATACCTGAGAATGAAGGGTCAAAACCAATGACATCACAAAGAAATCAAGTGACCATTTATTAAGAGATTAGAATCCAGTTAAAAACAAAACTCAGTTTTGGGTATGTTAAAAGAGGTGGAAAGAAGCAGAAGGCTCTAGGAGTTTTGTTTTGTTTTAATTTTGCTGCTGATTATATAATCAATATACGCTCATTGCTCAGCCTACTCCCCTAGCAAATTGAAGGTGCTATAAGAAAATAGAAGAAAAAAACCCACACAACCCTACCATCTGCATGCAACAATTATGACATATTCTTTTAGTGTTTTTCATGTACTTATATTTTATATATGGTTATTTAAAATTTATTTTTTCCGTCATGAATATATTTAGGCTCTCGCGTAAATGTAGAGCATGCCAAAATTGAAGAAAGTGACCCATAATCCCCTCTACCCTGAGAATGTAGATGTCCGAAACTATTAAGCAAACAGTATATCAACATTTTCTTGGTAAATCGTTAATATAGAAATATGTAATTGAGATAATACAGGTTAATAAAAGGGTACAGTTGACAACCCTTCAATTCCACTTCTCCATCCAGAATATCACTTTTATGCATAGTTATTACATGTGTTATGTGATGCATATGAAAGAACAGAACATGTATAAGGTGTCATAAATTGAATACCTGAGAATCTGCTGCCCTAAGAATGTGACCACTGGCATTAAAACTATTCCTGTGGGACACGTGGACTGTTTCCAGTTGTTTTTCACTTGTTTGTTGTTATTTTGCTGTAACAAACACTATTATGGATGGTCAGAAGAGAAAGCCTGGAAGCTGCTACCACATCTTCTGACCCATCTGTACATTTGTCTGTGAGTTCTACTTTTTCTCCTGCTCTCATGGATGTACTGTCCAGATTCTTGGCAAGAGGAGAACCCGCATCTGCTAGGTTCCATCCGCTCTCGCCTACTCAAGATGTGATTCCATCACCTCTCCCCTTTCTATTCTATATTATCGCTTCCCTCACTCTGTACTCTATCTTTCCCCTCACTGTACAAGCATGTGGCTGTTTTCCCCCATCTTAGAGGGGGTGTGAGAAATCACTCTGTTGGATCAAATTTTTTTTTTAATGTTTATTTTTCGGGGAGAGAGAGGGAGAGCGCGCGCACGCGCACACACGCAAGTGGGGGAGGGGCAAAGAGAGAAAGGAGGACGCAGGATCCAAAGCGGGCTCTGTGCTGACAGCAGACAGCCCGATGTGGGGCTCCACCTCCGAACTGTGAGATCATGACCCGAGCCGAAGTTGGAGGCTTAACCCACTAAGCCACCCAGGCACCCCTGAACCAAGTTCTGATATCTTTCATCATCTGATCTCCAAGGAACCCTATTTTCCAGTTTTCTTCCTACTTTCCAGGCTTTTCTGTCTCCTTTGCTGATTCTTGTATGGTCTCCCAAATCTTTCAACATTTGTGTGCCCCAGGGCTCAGTCCTTGGACTGACTTCTTTCTCTTTGAAATGTATTTAATCCGCTGATTACATCCAGTGTCATGTGATGGCTCTAAGTACCATCTGACAGCTCTTAAAATTAAACATCAATCTCAAGCCTGGACTTCCCTGTGAATTCCAGTTGTCTACAGCTCTGCTTGGCTGTTTGACAGGCAGTTTTTTATAGCATATCCAAAATTCAGCTTCTGATTCTCTCAGTCTTCCCCATTTTACTTAATAGTAATGCCATCTTGCCTTGTGATCATGCCAGAAACCTTAGAGCTGTCCTTGACCTCTCTCTTTTGCTCACACATTCTGTATCTAGTCTCCTGGTCAGCTTTTGCTTGTATTCAAGTATATCTTAAGGATGTAATCACTTCTCTTCACCTTACTGCTACCACCCTGGCCCAAGCCATAACCATTTCTTGCTGGATTACTACAAGTGGCTTCCTGGTTTTCAGTTTTAACCTCTTAAATATTTTTATATTTTATTTTATTTTTATTTTTATTTTTATTTTATTTTATTTTATTTTATTTTATTTTATTTTATTTTATTTTAGAGAGAGAGAGAGAGAGACTATGAGTTGGGGAGAGGGACAGAGTGGGAGAGAGAGAGAGAAAGAATCCCAAGCAAGCTCCACTCTCAGCGTGGAGTCCAACTCAGGGCTCGATCCCATGGCCCTGGGATCATGACCTGAACTGAAATCAAGAATTGGATGCTCAACCAGCTGAGCTACCCAGGCACCTCCAGTTTAAAAAAAAAATTTTTTTTAATGTTTTTATTTATTTTTGAGACAGAGAGAGACAGAGCATGAGCAGGGGAGGGGCAGAGAGAGAGAGGGACACTGAATCCGAAGCAGGCTCCAGGCTCTGAGCTGTCAGCATAGAGCCCAACGCGGGGCTCGAACTCATGGATTGTGAGATCATGAGCTGAGCCGAAGTCGAACTCTCAACCAACTGTGCCACCCAGGCGCCTGGGGCACCCCCAGTCTTAACCTCTTAGCTGCAACTTTTCTCAAAAAGCATTCCTCATCTGATCCCACAATGCAGAAAAGGGTTTGAATGACTATTTTCTCAATTCTCTCAAGGAGGGAACATAAATAGTATCACTCTTGATATATAGAAGTGTAGTTAATCCTTTACATACAAAGGAATACTTAAGGCATTAAGTCTCCCCCCACCCCAGTTTCACTGACATACAACATTGTATTAAGCACACAATACAATGATATATGCATACATTATAAAGTGATTACCACAGTGCATTAAGGCTTAATTCTTTCCTTAGAATTTTGAGAAGAGAATGACAGTGTCTACAGTAGGCACAGCACCTCGAGGGATTTTAAAAAAATTGTCAGACCACTCCTTGGCCCCATCCTCCAGTGGTTTCGTTTTGTAGGCCACGTCTTCACAGTACAAGGCCCGAGGTAATGTGGTCCCCTCTTTACCTCTCCTTATTTTCATTCCATCTCACGCTTCCTCTCACTCACTCTGCTCCAAACATATTGTCCCCTGCATTGTTTCGTCTGGTCAGTGTTCTTCCAGATAACGACATGATTTGCTCTCACCTCTGATTCACGTCACCTGCTTAGTGAGACCTTCTCCGACCCCTGTGTTTAAAATCACCCCTTTATATACCTCATCCCCCTTCCTTGACTTACTTGTTTCATGCTATTTCAGTTCTCTTTTTCTCATCCTTCCATTTGCTCTCATTATCCTAGGAAACTTGATTTTTCTGTTATCATTTCCCACTTCATTTTGTGCTTTTTTCTTCAACTTTTAACATTCATATATTCATCACCTAGATTTTAAAATTAACATTTTACTATACTTGCTCTACCACATGTCTATCCATCCATCAATACGTCTTTTTTATGCATTTCAGAGGAAGTTGCAGACATTAGTACACTTCACCTCTAAACACTTCTGCTTATGTATTACTAACTAGAATTCAGTATTTGTTTATCATTCTTTCCCCACCCTTCCTAGAGAAAAGTTATGTACAATGAAATGTATAAGTCTTAAGTCAGCTATTTGGTGAGTTTTGACAAATGCATACACCTGTGTGGTCCAAGCTCTTCTCAAAATTTGGAGCATTCTCATTACCCCAGAAAGTTCCCTCATGGTTTTTCACAGCCAGACCCTGCACCTGTCCCCAAAGGAAGCTACTTTTATTATTTTCTTCCATAGGCGAGTTTTCCCTGTTCTAAAACTTCATGTACTCTTTTGTGTAAGGATTCTTTCCTCATTGTGATGTTTTTGATATCCGTGGTGGTGCTGGTTTATCAACAGTTCTTTGCTATCTATTGCTGAATATTTGTCCATTATATGATTATGTCCCAGTTTGTTTATCCTTGCTCCTATTGATGGACGGCTGGGTCATTCTAGTGTCTGACTATTGTGAGCAACGTTGCTATGAACACTCTTATAGAAGTCTTTCTGTGATCACATATTGTCATTTCCCTTCGGAAATACAAGAAGTAAAAGTGTTGGGTCATAGGATAGTTGTATATTTAGTTTTATAAGAAATTGCCAGGCCTTTTCTTAAGGTGGTCGTACCATTTTGCACTCCCCCCACGTGTGAGAGTTCCAGTTTGGCATCTGCACCAATATTTTGTGTTGTCAGTCTCTTTATTTTCAGTCATTCTGGTAGGTGTATCTCACTGTGGTTTTAATTTGCATTTCCCTGGGGACTAATAAGCACTTAATGTGCTTATTGGCACGTGCAGAAAGTTGGTTAAACCTTTGACTTTTTCTTTATTGAGTTGTAGGAATTCTTTATATATTTTAATACCAATCCTTTGTCAGATATATATATTTCACAGATATTTTCTCCCAGTCTAGAGCTTGCCTATGCATTTTCTTTTGATAAACAGGGTTTTTTTTATGTTGATGAAGTTTATTAATACTTTCCCTTTATGATCAATATTTGCTCTGCTTTACAAAACTTCTGCCTGCCCTCAAGTTGCTCTTATGTTTTCTCTTATGTGCTCATCTAGAAACTTTATAATTTTTGCATTTAAATTTGTTCTCTATCCTAAATTAATTTTTGTGCCCGGAATGAGGTGGGGATTTGGTGTTCATTTTTTTTCTTTCCATGTGTTTATCCAGTCTTTCCACATCATTTGTTGTGAAGACTATTTTCTCTGTTGGGTTGCTCTGGTGCCTTAATGATTGTATAAGTGTGAGTCTATTCTGTGCCATTGTTGGATTTATTTATCTTTATGCCACAGTCTTGAGTACTATAGTTTTGGAGTGCCTATTGAAGACCGGTAGTATATATGCTCCAACTGTGGTATCTAGATTGCTTTAGATATTCTAGATCATTTGCATTTCCATGTATATTTTAGAATCAGTGTGGCAGTTTCTACAAAAACATCTGATTGCAACTGTATTGAATCTATGGCTCAGTTTAGAGAGAAGACATCATAACAGTATTGAATCTTTTAATCCATGAACATGGCCTATCTCTCCATTTATACATATCTTTAATTTCTTTCAGCAGTATTTTTTACTTTTCAGTTTCAAGGTCTTACATGTCTTTCATTACATTTATTTCTAGGTATTTTTAGGGTTTTTTGTTTTGTTTCGTTTTACAATGCTGTAAACAGAATTGTTTATTTTATTGTATTAGCCAGTTGTTTGATATACATGTAATTGATTTTTTTGTATATTGGCACTGTATCCTGTGACCTTGTTGATTTTAGTTATTAGCTGTTATAGTGCTTTATTAGATTCTCTAGGTCATATAAACAATCGTGTATTCTGCATGTATAGAGAGACAGTTTTACTTCTTCCTTTTGGATTTTTATGCCTTTAATTTTTGTTTCCTTCCTTATTGCACTGGGTAGGACCTCCAGTGCCATGTGGAATGTTGAACACAAGTGGTGTTTTTTATCTTTATCTTGTTTTCAGTGTTTTACTATAATGTATAATAAAGAACTGTAGATTTTTTTTAGAGATGCCCTTAAAGGGAGGAAGTTTCCTTTTATTCCAAGTTAACAGAGGTGTTTGTTGTTGTTGTTGTTGTTTATCATGGGTGGGTATTGACCTTTGTTTTTTATTCTGCATCTATTGCTATGAACACCTGTCTTTCTCCTATGTTCTTTTAAAATGGTAAATTACAGGGGCACCTAGGTGGCTCAGTTGGTAAAGCATCTGATTCTTGATTTTTGGCTCAGGTCTTGATCTCACAGTTTGTGGGATTGAGCCCTGAATTGGGCTCTGCACTGACAGCACAGAGCCTGCTTGAGATTCTCTCTCTCCCTCTGTCTCTCTGCCCCTCCCCTGCTCATTCTCATTCTCTCTCTCTCTCTCTCTCTCTCTCTTTCTCTCTCTCTCTCTCTTTCTCTCAAAATAAATAAATAATAAAAACATTTAAAAATTGAAAAAAGTAATCTTAAAAAAATAAAATGGTAAATTATAATCAATTGCTTTTAAATGTTCTACTAAACCACTTGATAATATTTTATCCTTTTTATATATTATTAGACTTTGTTGAATATTTAGTGTAGAAATTTTGTCTGTTCATGAGAGATATGAGGTTATATTTTTTAAATATCTTTGTTCAGTATTATTATTGGGGTTATTTTTCTTTTAGATGTTTGAAGTTTCTGCCTTTCACATTTAAATTTTTAATCTACCTGGAATTGCTTTTTATGGGTATTCTGTAGTTGAATTCCAATTTCATTTTTTTTTTTTTTCTCCATTTGGAAATCTAGTTGCCCCTGTAATATGCTTTGAATAGCCATTCTTTCCCCTAGGGGTTTGCATTGTCCACCTCGTCATATATCTATATCAAGTTTTCCTTTATCTATAGGTCTTATTTCGGGTTTTTCATTCTGTTAGCTACTTTGTCTATCCCTATGCTAATATTTTGTTGTGTTGGTTACTGTAGTCTTAATATTTGTCAATAAAGTTTCCTCACCTTCTTTTCTTCAAAAATGTCTTGCTTTTCTTAGTCCATATACATTTTAGACTTGTGTTACTAAGTTTCATAAAAGCCATGTTGAGATTTTGATTAGACTTTCATTGAATACGTAGATCGGTCTGTGGTGGATTAACATCTTTATGTTAATGAAACTATCCAATTTCGAATGTGATGTCGGTTTTTTTAGGTCTCATTTTAATGTCTTCTAATAACATCTAAACGTATCTTCCATAGTGGTCCTGCACATCTTTGAGTCATTTTTTCCTGAAGAACTTATTTTTTTGTGTGTGAGTTTATCAATGGCATGTATCTTTAATTTTCTGTTGTTTAGCAATTCAGTTTTTAATATCTTGATCTTTGGCCCATGTACCTAATTAATTCTAGTTATTTATTACATGTTCTTTTGGGTTTCAGATAGAAATTCATGTAATTTATAAATGACTATTTTGTCTTCTTTCCTTTTTTAAAAATGTTTGTTTATTTTGAGAGAGAGAGTGAACGTGTGCGTGGGTGCCCAAGTGCATGTGAGTTGGGGAAGGGCAGACAGAGAGGGAGAGCGAGAATCCCAAGCAGGCTCTGCGCTGTCAGTGCAGAGCCTGACCTGGGGCTCAGTCTCAGGAGCTGTGTGATCAAGACCTGATCCGAAATCAAAAGTCAGATGCTAAAGCGACTGAGCCACCTAGGCGCCCCACTTTCCTCTTCTTTATACCCTTTATTTCGTTTGTTTGTTTTTTTTTTTTTTTTTTTTCCAGTTTTACTGTCCAGTATCTCTAATACAGTGTGGAGTAGAATTAAAGATAGTGAATTTTTTTTACTGTGTCTGATCTTAAAGAGTATTTAACATTCCTCCATTAAGATAGGTCTTAATTAGTTATTCATTAGGTTATAGAGGTTCTTTTGTGTTTCTGATTTGCTTTTACTTGTTTGTTTCATTTACTTGCCACGAATTAGTGTCTAATTGTTGATCTTAAATGAATTTGCTTATTCCATCTTCCTGATTTGTCTTTGGAGTTCTGTAATTTCACAGTGCTTTATCTCTGATATAGATTTCTTTTATTTCTCTTGCTTGGGATATATGGATCAGAAGTTCTGGAATATTATCAGCCATTATTTCTTTGACTTTTGCCTCTTCTCCATTCTTTTTATTACATTCTTTTAGAAATCTGATTAGAATGTGTTAGTTAGGCTTTTTCACTCTCTCTTCTTAGTTGCCTATCTTTTGCAGACTTTCAGGGTGGTATGGCCATAGACTATCTTCTTTTTCACATGTAATTTTTTCTCTTTGTCTATTTAGACCATATTATGGGTAACATATCTGGGTTTATTTTTCAGTTCACTAATTTTACCTTTACATGTGTCTAATTTTTTCGATTTGTGAAATTCCATTTTATTCGTTTATAGATCTGCTTGGCTATTTATAGTCTTTTGTACTCATTTTCAGTCTTATTTTTTAAACATATTGAACAGTTTTTAATATTCTGATTATTTTAGTTGTCTATAAAGTGATATCTGTAGGACATTTTTGAGGCCTTGGTTAAATTTTGAGTCCCTCTACACTAGATCTGTATTTCACTTATGCTTCTGTCACCTAGATGTACTGATAATTAATTAATGCTGCCCTATAAATTATCTGTTTGCCATTTTATGAGACCATAGTAGGTGAATTTGGGTTACAAATCCATGTGAGAGCATATTTTAGTTGAAATTCTCAGTGGAGATGTTTGTTTCCACCCTGCAAGAGCATCCAGAATAGAACATTTTCTGCTGGCAGAATTTATGCAGATTTAAAAATTTTTACACTAAAGATGTAGCCCTCAAGCACCTAAATTTAGGCTGTAGTATACTTAGGAGGTTTCTAGGCTTTACCTCTTTTCACTTCTGCCTTGTATCTCCATCATTTGGGAACTCAAAATGCCCACAGCTTGGTTAAAGGGTTTCGGGGTAAAAGCCAGCTTTGTTGCTAATTTACCTGAGTTCCTGTTTCCATTTCATCTTCTGCTCTCTGGAGTATTTGCTTTTTGCCAGATTAACAATTTGTTTTTCCGAATATCTAATTTTCCATACGCCAAAATGGAAGACCTAACAATATGCAAACACACACAAGCACAAATTCACCGATTTTAAGTGTACATTTCAGCAAATTTGACAAAAGTATACAGTTGTGTAACTACTACCATAGTCAAGATACACAACATTTGTTACCCTGAGAAGTTCCTCGTTCCCCTTCTCAGTCATCCCCTCCCAACTTTGGCCCTAGGCAACTGAAGACCTGTTTTCCTTCACTAGAGATTAGCTTTGTCTGTCCTGGGATTTCACGTGACTGGAATCATATATTAGGTACTCTTTTATGTCCATCTTCTTTTGTGCATCTTAACATTTTTGTGATTCATCCATGTTGTTATGTATATGAATAGTTTGTTCCTTTTTATTGCGGAGCGATATTCCATCGTATGGATATATCTCCGTTTATTCCCTCGTTGGTGGCCATTTGGGTTGTTTCCAGATTTTGGTTACCCTAAATAAAAGTGATATGTTTAAGCTTTTGTATGAATGTATGATTTCTGGGTCTTGCGGTATAATAACTTCATAGGAAACTGTCAAATTTTTCAACAATATATAATCGTTCAATTGCTCCTTGACTTCATCAACTGTTGCTATTGTCTTTTTCATTTTAGCCATTCTGTTAAAATCATGGTAGTGTCTCACTGTGGTTTTCATTTGCATTTCCTTGATGACTTACAATGTTGAAAGTCTTTTCATGTGCTTATTTCCTAGAAGATACTGTATCATGTATTTCCTTTGGTGAAATGTCTATTCAAATCTATTGACCATTTATTAGTTGGGTTCTTTGTCTTACTGTTACTCAGTTGTAGGGGTTCTTTATATACTTCAGGTACAAATCTTTTATTAGATATGTGGTTTGCAAATATCTTCTCTTAATCTGTGGCTTTTCTTAAATTTCCATAACATTTGCTTAATTTCAGAGTTCAGTTTTTTCCCAATTGTTTCTTTAATGGTTCGTGTTTGTTTTGTGTGTTTTATGAAATCTCTGCATGACCCAAGAACACAAACATTTTCTCCTATACTATAGATGTTTCATAGATTTTTCTCTCATATTTAGAGATCTATTTCTATTACTTTTATATTTGATGTGAGGTAAGGAAATTGATATTAAAAATTATGAATTGAAATTAATAACATACTATTTTCTGGTAGCATTAAAATATGAAATACTTATACCTGAAATTAATATATTCTGTGTCAACCTTAATTTTGAAAAAAATGAAATACTTAGGGGTAAATTGAACAAAATATTTGCATTCCCTAGACACCAGAAGGTGTGAAGCCTTTCTGAGAAATGTTCAAAGAAGATCTACATAAATGAAGTGATAAGCCATGTTCATGGATTCTAGAACTCAATGTTGTCAGGATGTCGTGATGGTTTATTGTACATATCAATTGCGCTATGCTGTGATGCCCGGTTGTTGGGTCAGACGCTAGTCTAGGTGGTGCTGTGATTAACATTTATAATCTGTTGACTTGAAATAAAGGAGATAATGCTCCAGTACTTGGTTGGGCCTCATCCAATTAAAGTCCTTAAAAGCAAAAACTGAGCTTTCCTTGAGAAAAAGGGATTTTTGCCTCAGGACTAAAACATAGAAATCCTGTCTGAGTTTACAGCCCGCTGGCCCACCCTACACATTTTGGACTCAAGAATGCAATATCTCCTCTTACCTGAGTTTCCAGCCTGCTGCCTGCCCTAGAGATTTTGAACCAGTTCCTTAAAATAAATCTTTCCGCGCGTGTGTCTGTGTGTGTGTGTGTGTGTGTACACCCCCTATCGATACGGTGTTTCCCTGGAGTACTGTTACAAAGATGTCAGTTCTTCCCAGGCTGACCTATGGAGTGCAGTGCAATACCACTAGGCTTTTTTTCTAGAATTCAGTAAGCTGATTCTAAAATTCGTATGGAGATTTATATGGCAAAGGATTTAGCTAAAATAAGTTTGAAAAGGAAGAATGAAGTTGGAAGAACCACATTACCTGATTTTAGGTCTTATTGTAAAGCTGTCGTAATCAAGACATTGTGGTATTGGCACAAAGATGGACATACAGATCAGTAGAACAGAATAGAGAATCTGTTTGTTTGTTTGTTTGTTTGTTTGTTTGTTTGTTTTTGACAAAGGTGCCAGAGTCATTCATGGGTGGGGAGGGGAAAGGATAGTCCATTAAAAAAAATGTCAATGGAACAATTGGATATCCACAGAGGAAAAATGAAAGTGACTTTTGAATGAATGAATGTACTTCTTTTCAGTACAGAACCAAAAAATAATTAACACCATCCTAAAATAGAAATTGTTATGTGTTTCCTTTTCAATCTTTTCTAATGATACATGTAATATACATATGGTACACATGTACGTATTTGAAAATTTACATATTTGAAATCATGTACCTTTTTTATCTTACTCCCTTTTTACATATTTTTGTAACATTAACGTGTCCTCTCTGAAGGACATTTTTTTCCTGAAGGACATTTTAATGGCCACATAATGCTAAATCATGAAGGTGTTTCCATACCTCACTGATCCTTCACTGTCGAAATTAATAATAGTAATAGTAGCTGCCATTTATTGGTTACTCGCTACCTAGGAACTGTTAAGCATGTTACATGAATGTTACTGTTGAATCCTTATGACAACTTTAAGATATTTAGCTCCATTTTAAAGAAAAAGAGGGACACCTGGGTGGCTCAGTCAGTTGAGCGTCCGACTTCGGCTCAGGTCATGATCTCACAGTCTGTGAGTTCGAGCCCTGTGTCGGGCTCTGTGCTGACAGCTCAGAGCCTGGAGCCTGCTTCGGATTCTGTGTCTCCCTCTCTTTCTGCCCCTCCCCTGCTCATGCTCTCTTTCTCCTTCAAAATAAATAAACATTAAAAAAAATTTTTTTAATGGAAGTACATCATGCTGGTCAAGTCACTTAACTCTTCTCTGACTTGTTTTCTGTCTGTGAGAAGGTCACTAGGTTTATAGCTTTATGGCCAAGTGAAGTGTCCTAAGGAGGGAGTGTTTCCCAGTGAGCAAAACCTTACCAATTCTTGATTGGGAAGACACTAAGGAGGCAACATGGTGTTTTGGCTTTGGATCCAAAGAGAGCTGGATTCAAATATAGCCCTAACATTTATCAAGTGATCTCACACACATTTCCTGAGGCTCAGCCCCACTTTTCTAATATCTCAGGATGTAGAACAAACACATGCTGATCTTCTAAACAAAGGGATCTCAAGAGTCCTTGGTTTGTTCTCCAGTGCACACACTGCCGCCCTCCCCCCTCACGTCCTACCCCCCCATTAGGGTACAAGAAGCAGGGTAATCCTGCTTTCATATGATCCCAGCCTTTCTTCCTCTGAGGAGTTACTCAGTTCAGCCTCTTCCATATGACATGGTAATGGTGGAGTTAAATCTTCCTGGTTCTTGACTTCTGTCATCTGCAGGTCTATTATCCTTTGCATTCTCTTAACCTGTTGTTTGAGATCGTAAGACCCAAGTGAGATAGGAGGTCACGTCTAAGTTTGTGGAAAAGATTGTTTTTAAGCAGCCTAAGGATTGTGTTTACGTTTAGAATATCCTTTCATTTTCATTTCCAAGCTTAAGGCTTAAGTACCCACCCTTGGTGTTAGGGGAGGAAAGATAAAGACAACTCTAACTGTCCATTACACCTGGTGTCAGTCTATAACTCCTTCTGCAGTTCCCGGGATTTGCACTGAGGCGCCAAGAATCTCAGAAACCCACCACAGAAGAGGAGGAGGAGGAGAAAGGCTGATAAATTAAAAGTTGGAGAAGATTAGCTAGTAGGTAGAATAATGCCCATCCACTTGTACTCACTTCTGCTGATGGGAGCATGCACTTTTAAATTTTGTCTATATTAATAGAGCTGTGGTGATTTTTGCTTAGAGAAACCTCTGTTAAAGATGATTGTTTTTAAGTGCAAGAAGAGAGGAATACGGAACCTAGGTGGAGATTAAATAATTATGCATGTGTGCATGTTTATAAATATGCATGCTTTCTTCCTTTTCTCTTCCTAAAATGGCAAGAAGGATATCTGGGGAACAGAATGTGCTTCTTCTACAAGCAGATCTTTACCTTGTTGGAATTTGGGGATTCCTCTTAATGCATAAGGCATGCCTCTTTCACTGTTTAGCTCTGATTTCCATTTTAAATTTAATGGGCTTGGTTAAGTTAGTGTAGTGGCAGGTATTTGGTAAGGCATACTGTTAGGTAGCATCTTAAAAAGTTTGTTTAGAGTGAGCCACAAAGGGTCCTGGTGAGCTTTGTGGTTTTTATTTCTTGTTTTCATATGCTTAAGTAACCTTAAGAGGACATGATATGTATAAAATAGCCATCGTAATTTAGAAAGGAACATGCTCAATCCCTGTCTTTCTCCGTCTAATGAGTTCATGTAAAAAATATATCAAAAGAAGGACTCATAGCAGAATCCTCACATTTCAAAGGGGAGTATATTTATTATAAGAACTGCTGATTCATTAGGAATGCTTCCTAATTCGAACAGCAGCAGCTGCTTCTGGTTAGAATAAACTCCATCTCTTCTGTGCCCTCTCTCTCCAAGGGGATGTTAAATTTTGGTTTAAGACTTTTCTCCTGCTTTAGCTTTTTCTCTCCCTTCCTCACCCTTTCCTCAATTAGGATGCTTTATCCTTTTCAGTGTTCGCACGATTTGAACAACCCTCACCTTTAAAGAATGACTTTTGCTAAGATTACAGATGCTAATAAAACCCTTCTGATAATGCGTTTTGTTTGTATTCACAGTGGCAGTGGAGTGCACTGTGCAGCAGAAAGAAAAAAAGTTGAGACATGTTGTAGTCGTGAATTCTAAGTGCAATAATTTAAAATACAGAGAGCATTTGAGAAACTGCCATTGTCCATTAAATGAAACCACCGTATTAACGTATCATAGCATGCTGTTCTAATCACTTTTCTCCAAATACCAGCTTTTGAAAGAAACATGGTGGTATTTTTCGTACAAAATCTGAAATCATGTAATTGAATGGCTTGGCAGAATAGGTAAATGAATGTAGCAACATGCATTCAAATATGTCTCTTTGGTTTGTAATGAGCTGATTGAAGTTCACAGTTGTAAGACTCGCCATTTTATTTCCTGATTTTACATTCTCAACCCAGACAAAGGTGCCAGTTTTTTATATTAACAGAAAAAGGAAGAAGAAAATTGTTCATAAAAATCAGGTGGGCTCTTTTTGGGGGTCACTATTGGATTCTGTGCGCCAGTAGCTTTTACTCAACTGTCCTTCTATAAAATAAAGAATCCTCTAGTGTGACCATTTCTGTTTGATTTTAGGATTATTAACAACCCCTCCTAGGGCTTAAGGAAATTCTGTCACATCTGATGGAGTTGGTCATCTGCCACGTGTGTGTGTGCTCTCATGAGAAAGATAATTGGTGCCTGTGCATACTTCTCTCACAGCACTTATCTTGGTAATTACACTTGTTGATTTATGCATCTGATTCTCCCTCTGGGCACTGAGCTCCTTAAAATTAGAGACTGTTTGTGGTACCTGTTAGCCCCAGGACCCAGCAAAGAGCCTCCCAGTCAATGAATGTTTGATGACCAAATGAGCCATGGGATACTAAAGGCAAATGGGGGTCAGAGTAGATGTCAAAATACACAGTAGACAGAAAGATCATCATGTTTGGAGTTGAACAGGCATTATTTTAAATCCTGGTTAGTAAAGGACTCTGGGAATACCATGTGGAATCCAATTAAATTTTTGATGTTTCAGGACAATTCTAAGTATTGAAGACCACAGCTGCTCTACGTTCTCTCAGACAAGAGAATCCGTGGTTTTTTTTTTGTTTTTCGTTTTGTTTTGTTTTTTGTTTTTTGTTTTTTTGTTTTTTCACTCTTCTTGGTAGGAGGTACAGCAGAAAAAAGAGAATAATACCAGGGGGTTGCAGGGCCATGCATTAGGGACAGAGATAACTACTTCTGGGTTTGTCGGGATGTCCTTTTGGCTGTGCAAATGTGTGGCTCTGGGTTTTGACTCCCATTCTTGCTACAAAATAAGAGTGTTGAGTAGTTCGGAACGGCTGGCTGCTCTTATACCTCCTTTGTCTCACATGCATGGGTCAGGTGGCAGAGAACTTTTGTCATGCCTTTTCTGATCATGGAGCAACCCCTTGCCACCGCCCATAGTACTGTAGTTAAACCTCTGGACCGGGCATGGTTTCTTAACTAGGAGAAGACATGATACAATACGGAGGTACAATACATTACCACCCCAGTGTAGACAGACTGGTTTATTTCATTCACATGTGAGATGCATCTCAAGTAATCTGTTAATGTTAAGTTACATAGCTAATGAAGCTTGTGAATGTTACACTGTTTTAGTACGTTAGGTGGACTGGAGGTTTTCCTGTAATATCTCCTCACTTGGGATAGAGTGACAGCTCGCACCATGAAATTGTGATACACGGGCATGCCCACGGGGATATGTTACTATTAAAATGTGTCCTTCATTGGTCAGCACTGGGGACAAGGCTAAAGTATATGGTGTGGCCTAAGAGATCATATATAGAATTATAGGACTGCATACCCAAATGAGCGAATTTTAATTGATATTTAAAAGATATGAACTTTAAAAAGATAGATGGTGGTCAGAACAGGTGGTAAACAGATGATCTCAATATAGTGTGGTAGGAACTGGGATACATTAGTGGACACCCCATACGGGGTGAGGAGGGTTGACTTAGATGGGGCAAAAGGAAACATTTTGGGGTCCTGGAAATGTTCTATGTGTTGATCGTGGTGGTGCACACAGCTGTGTGCAGAGTTATCAAAACTCCTCTAAGTGCACACGTGGAATGGATGGGTTTTATTATATGTAAACCATAATTCAAAGTTGATTTATAAAAAAAAAGAGGATTATGAGCTCTGGAACAGGAAGACCTTCAAATCCTGACTGCTACTTAACTACCTTGGTGATTGCTACGCATCTTTGAACCTCCATGTCTTAATCTATCAGTCGCAGCTGAAGATACCTATGTCATGTAGCTGAGGTGAGGAGAGATAATGGCCTTGAAACTGTGTAGTCCAATGCCTAACATAGCTGAGGTGTACTAGATATTTTCACTCCCATTCCACAAACGGCTCAGTATGCTGAACTGGTCTTTAGCTGAAGCTGCTTTATTTTATACCCATAAAAGTTAAGTTCAAACATTTGTGAAAGGTAAAAATGTTAACATCCATATGTTTGTTTAATGATAGCTCTTATAGTCTTTACTGTTGCTATCTTTTATATCACCATAGCATACTAAATCTTATAGGGTTAAGTCTTATTTAATTAGGAACAATATATGGTATTCCTTCAGTCAGGAAAGCACAAGGAATTATTTGCAGTGTTATTTTGAAAAGAGTCATTCATTGAAGAATGATTGAAAAAAAAATACTGGTGATACAGTTATGATCCCTACCTTTTTTTTCTTTTGCTTTCATTCTGTCTTTGAAATGAAATCTTTATCTTGCATCAAGTAGAGAAATATTAATAAAATCCCTATTGACCTAGCCCATTCTTTTGTGATAAATACAATCTTAAAAGTAACTGTGAAGAATATACATAGGCCTGTGGCACCTTAGCATTTTAAAGGCATTTAGAATAATCCAGAATATGGCTTAGAACCACTCCGTGGCCTGAGAGAGCAAGTAGACCTCTTCTACCCAATAATCGTAACAGGAGTTACCTATTTTGAGTACCTGATATGGTCTGTGAACTGTAGTGGGCACTTGGTATTATTTACGTTACTTTATTATTGAGTTGCTTAATTTGTTCTGCCTTGTTGGGTCAATAGGAAGTGGCATCCTTTTGTAGAAGAAAGTGGGCTTGGAGAGGTGAAGAACAACTCGGGGGGCCCTTTGGTAGGTGGGGGAACCACACCTGTTGCTCTGGGCTGTCCACATCAACCTCTTCTCCCACCGTGTCACACAGCAATGCTCCCCTCTTTAGGCCATCCTTTGCCTAAAAGGAGCTCATTTTTTTTAGTTCTTCTCCTAGAGCCAAATCCTAGGATTTCATTGCATTTAGTAATTTCTTTAAGTAATTAAAAGGGTGCTGACATAGCCTTTACTTTCAGAAACTTCCTTCTTCCTTGAGGACTTAGGCCAGCTACATGGGTCTTAAGACCTTTGAGTTTATCTGCTTCCAGACTTCCACTCTGTTAAAGTGATACCCTATAAAAAGATAAATCTGATCAAATTCCTCCTCTGCTTAAAACTCTGCTTTCAGGAAAAGAACTAAACTCCCTAGTCTCACACATAAAACTCATAAGCTGGTCTCTCTGGACTTCTCTGGGTCATCTTCTGCCAGGATTTCCCTGCCCCTCCCCCACTTCACAAAACATTACATAGAGAACCCTCTCGCCCCACCGGTAGGTGGGATCCTACCACCTCAAGTCATTTATGGTTCCTTGTCTCTGCCTCTGAAAAATTTTGTTCCCTTCAGACAGAAGCGCTCCTTTGGCTTTCCTCGTTTGGCTGACACCCTGGTCTAGTCAAGATGCTCTCTCCTTCCACGTTCCCATAATGCTTGGTGCCCACCTGTATCACAGCATCCTCATGTTGCACTGTGATGAACTGTTTACATGTCTGTCTTCTCCTTAGAGACCTATGTCCCTTGGGGACAGGCAGCACTGTGTCATGTATTTATCCTGGCTGTTGAGCACAGGGCTGGCAGGTATTGATGCTTACTAAATGTTCATATAAATGCCCTGGTGTTAAAGATTTGGCCTCATGATCTAAATCTTCTTTCCTTTCTCAAGTTAGGGTAGCCTTGGCTAAGTGAGGGTGTCTCACTTTCTGAGGCCCACTAGAGTTTATTGAGACTAACTGTTCCCACATGAAGGAAGGTCACTGAAAACCTTATTAGCCAACCACCCCTCCCTTGAACTGAGATCTATGATAAACATGGTGCAGTGGAAAGAGCACAGACTCTGGCATGACCAGTAAAGAGTGCAAACTTCTATTTCATCCAGAGAGCCTGTTGGGGAACTGGGTCATCATAGTTATTAAGCATGCTTAAGGAAATAAGAAGGTAGGCTTTTGATTCCACTCCCTGAACAATTCATTTCCCTACCACCAAGCAAGATGACTTGGAAGTTGGTAGGCAGAGAGGAATTGAACATGTGGCTATTTTTTAATTTAAAAGTTAATAACAGTAGGGGTGCCTGGGTGGCTCAGTTGGTTGGGCATCTGACTCCTGAAAGTTAATAAAAGTAATATGTATTGATTGTAGAAAGTTTGGAGAATATAGGAAAACACAAAAATGAGAAATTATTTGTACATATTACAGAGCCTGCTTTTATATCTAAATCTATTGCAAATATTTTTCTGTTAAAATATTTTCCTGTAGTCTGATTTTAATGAATATATAACTCCATCATTTGGATAGTTCATAATTTATTGTGAACTACTGTACATTTAGTTTGCTTCCAAGTATTTGCACTTATTTAAAAAAATTTTTTAATGTTTATTTTTGAGAGAGCGAGAGAGAGAGCGAGCGAGCATGAGCAGGGGAGGGACAGAGAGAGAGGGAGACACAGACTCCAAAGCAGGATCCAGGCTCCGAGCTGTCCGCACAGACATGGGGCTTGAACCCATGAACTGTGAGATCATGACCTGAGCTGAAGTCGGATATTTAACCGACTGAGCCACCCAGGCGCCCCAGTACTTGCCCTTACGAACAGTACAGAGTACTAAAAGATGAAACAACCTTTTCCTAATTTTTAATAGATTTTTTTAAGTTTACTTATTTTATTTTGAGAGAGAAAGAGCAAAGGAGGGGCAGAGGGAGAGGGAGAGAGAGAGAGAGAATCCCAATCAAGTTCCACACTGTCAGCGCAGAGCCTGACGCGGGGCCTGATCTCATGAACCATGAGATCATGACCTGAGCCAAAATCAAGAGTTGGAGGCTTAACTGACTGAGCCATCCAAGTGCCCCGACTTTTTTTTTTTCTAATTTTTAAGACACTGCATGTTTAGTACATAAGCCATAGAAATTGGAGAAAAGAATGTAAAAGGAAACAAAAATTGTCTACGAATTCCATAACCTAGAAATAACCACTGTTAATTTATCTTCTAGTCTTCCTATGAATGTATATGATTACCTATGAAACATAGTTGTGGACATTGCTTCTTTTCAATCTATATTATGTCATGGATATCTTCCTGTATCATTAAGGATTTTATTTATTTATTTATTTATTTATTTATTTATTTAATATGAAATTTATTGTCAAGTTGGTTTCCATACAACACCCAGTGCTCATCCCAACAGGTGCCCTCCTCAATGCCCATCACCCACTTTCCCCTCCCTCCCACCCCCATCAACCCTCAGTTTATTCTCAGTTTTTAAGAGTCTCTTATGATTTGCCTCCTTCCCTCTCTGTAACTTTTTTTTTCTCCTTCCCCACCGCCATGGTCTTCTGTTAAGTTTCTCAGGATCCACATAAGAGTGAAAACATATGGTATCTGTCTTTCTCTGACTGACTTATTTCACTTAGCATAACATTCTCCAGTTCCATCCATGTTGCTACAAAAGGCCATATTTCGTTCTTTCTCATTGCCAAGTAGTATTCCATTATATATATAAACCACAACTTCTTTATCCATTCATCAGTTGATGGACATTTAGGCTCTTTTCATTAAGGACATTTTAAAACCTCATTTTCTGTTTCTTGGATTTAACCTAATTTACTTAACCATTCTCTTAGCACATGTTTAGGTGTGTGTATGAAGGTATTGCTAAAGAACTACCGTTTAAAATATATTCCCCCCAAAATTAAGCCACAACATTTAATGCTGGTGAAAACACAGTAAAAATAATTCATGCGTACATTTTTGGACCTTCATTTTAATGTTCTGCTTTTAGTAGTTACTCATTGAAGGACAACTTTACTGCTCTCTTTCAAACTATGTGAGTTTAAGAATTTATATCCAAGAAACCTGTTTCTGCCAGGTTTGCTGTTTGAGCCTCCTTTCTCTAAAGATTAGTTTTTAGGGACTCTTTTGAGGAAGACTCACAACTGGTACTGTCTCTGGGGATTTAAGACTTACGCCTTTTTTAACCAAACACTTCACCTCCCTCTAAACTACCATGTTTTGAGTGAGTAACACCACCAGTTTTAGGGTTTTGTAACATTGCCGACTGCTCTTCTAGGTTTATAATAAATCAGTAAGTCATAGGCACCAATATTATTTAAAAAATAAGGAGTGGCTGGGAGGTGTAGGGTTGTTTTTGTATTTATTATTGTTTTTAAATCAGGGGAACAAAACAGTGAGTGATTGATGGCATGTTGTTTCAACTCAGTCTCCCTGTTAGTGGATCCTCAGCTCCTCCTCAGCTCAGGATTGGGTCTGCCCAGCCTGTCGAAGGGCTCACCTGAGGAAACTGGTTCGTGCTATGGCTGTGTTATGTGGTTATGAGGAAATGCACACCTCACCTCTTCTCAGGGGGGCCCAACCGCTACTCATAATTTTCAAGTTGTGTTTTTATTGCCTCTGTCAGATCGTTCCTAACGCCATAGTGGTTTCACATACAAATCTAAACCAGGGACCTACATGCGTGGAGGCTACCCTTTATTCACCTCTATCCAGTGCTTGGCTTATATTAGGCAGTGACTGGATGAATGAGAGCTAGCTACAGAGCAGATGAGTTTAATGGTTGTTCTGTTGCGACAGTTTGAAAACACCTAATCAAATGTCAAGTGCACGTGTCATCTATGGCATTTCACTGATGCCGTTTCATTGATACTATTCCCTGAGAGATTTTTTTTCAGTAAAGAACCTGCTGGTGTAGTAAAGCACACACACCTACCTGAATTTAACCCTGATCCCCTGATCTGCTTTGTGGCTGCGGGACTCTGAGCGGGTTACTTACCGTGTCTGTGCTTCAGTTTTCTTATTTGTTACTAGGGAGATTTAATGGTACCTGTTTAATAGAATTACTATGAGGAATAAATAGGCAAACGCATCTAAAGCTCTTGACACACTGCAATTTCAGAATATTGGTGGTCTCTACCATTATTACTTTTATGTTTGGTGCATGATAAGGAGCACAGCAGTAAAGGTTCTTGGATCTAGATGGGTCTTGCAGTTGGATAGATGATACTACCCTGTTCGGGGTGGCTGTGTCTCTGTGTGATTAATTTTGTATAAAGAAATCTGCTTCCCTCAGCCTGGCCCATGTGCACTAAATGAGATAGCGGTAGAGGTTTTCTCCAGGGTAAGAGAATCCCATGAGCAAGACAGAGGCCTGTGGCAGAATGAAGCAGGGGAGGGGCTGCTGGGCTTGCACAAATTCCTTTTTCCTTCCCTCAAAACCTTTAGCCTCATTTCCAAGAACATCTTGGGAGAGACCTCTTGGTGAGAGAGTTGCTCTGTCACAAAAGGTAACTTGAGAGCAGTTTCCTGTCTGTCCTTGTTGCTAGCTCTTAGTAAGGTCCTGCTTTGTACCCAAAGGAGGCTTTGAACATCAGTTGTCTCGAACAATCCCTAGTCTTATCGCTTATTTTAATGTTCCTTGCACAGGTCACTCTTGGATGTGGTGCTCTGGGCAATCTCACCCCAGAATGCTTCCCTTCCTTTATTTAACCTCTGACCTGTGAAAACAAGAGTTAATCAAGAGTTCTAAGGTAGCTAAGAGGAAGGGGAAGTGTTTGGTTACAAATTAAATATGAACAAGTCATAAGTCATAAATCCCCAGTAGCGCTACCAGTTGTGTGTCTCAAGTTGCATATGGTACAGGGTGTTTGGGTTATAAATTCAAGTTCAGGGCTCTCTGATTGCTTGAGGTTAGATGCCCGGTTGGTTTTCTTTGGGCCTAAAATCTCTTTGCCTTTTAAAACATTACTTTTATTGGACCGGCTACCTTCACATCCTACTTTCTCTCCATGTGCCTGTCTGTCCTTCTTCCTTTCTTTACCTGCCTGCCTGCTTGTCGTGATTGGTGTGCTGTTCTGTGAATTGAGACAGAACTGCCCTGAAAGAAGTGAAGCATATGGAAAAAGTTGCCAAGGAGAGGCATTGAAGCATAGAGCGTAAATGGGTTTAAGAGACAGCCAGACACTTTTATAGAGAGATTTGCGATGGAATGATACAGCATTCGAGCAGAGATCAGGGGCGGACCTGAGCTCAAATGAGTGCTACTCGTGGAAAACTGATGCCCTGTCTAATCCAGCATTTCCTTAATTGTCACCATAAGCATACATTTAAAGCTTTATACTCTAAATTTAAAAAGGCAACACAGCCTGTTTAAGAATCTGTGACCTGGGCCATGATTTGTCTAGATAAATTCTTAGAAATCCAGATCTAAGGTAGCAGAGGCATTAGGTCTTGGCATGAAGCTCTGGAAACTTAAAAACTGAAAACACCGAAGACAGTTTAAATCCAGCCATTTATATTTGTGTTTCTGGATCTAACATGTACACTAATACCTAAAGCAATAAAGAGCTGACACATGACTAGTGTCCCTGGAGCTGGCAGAGTAAGAAAACATGCTGAATGGCTGGGAGGAAGCCAAAGTTGGATTGCTCAGAACACTTCCAGCAGAGGGACTTTTGGAGGCAGGCTTTCATTTATCAGGGCATCACAGTGAGAACCACAGGTAAGAATTCTAAATCCTAATTTCAGGATTGATCATTGCATGGGATCGTGCTGTGCAATTAATAATGTGTTGCATGGAGCGGGCAGGGCAGAAAACCTACGGGACTAGTTTTGTGTCTTGCGTTGTGCTTTTAGTAGCTGTGTTGTCCCAGGTAGGTCACTTCACTTGTCCGTGACTCCGTTTTTCTCACCTGTAAAATGGGATGATGATCCATCTTCTAGAGTTGTAAAGAATAATACTTCAGAGCTCCTGAAGCTTGGTAAATGTTTTCCCTCTTTCTCCACTTTTCGCTCTGAAACGAGAATATCATCAAACGGTGTCTCAGTGGGTTCATTAATTTTGTTGTTTACTCCTGAAAGTAGGACAGGATTTCTTGTGTAGCCATTTCTTCTCCTTGCTGTGTTTTTTTTTTTTTCAGTAGAGACAATGTATTTCTCTTTTAGTCTATGAAAGATTCTGTAAGGTGGGCCTTGGTTAGAACCTCCCTAACCCATTATATTATATTATGGTAGTAATTTAAAACCATAGAATAAGATGCTCTGAATGGGGGGAAAAACTTGTAGGTGTGTGAATACAGGAGCGGGCTGCATCATAAGCTCTCTTAGGAAAATGATGAAAGGCCTGTGCGCTCGCCCTCTCTGGGCTCAATGGAAAATATCTGAGAATTACACTCAATTGTCAGTGCAGGTGTCATTACTCCAAAGATCTTCTGTTACCAACACTTCACCGGTGATAACAGAAAAGTGCCTCTGTGCTTTCCTCCTGAGCAATCTCCCTCAATCACAGCGACGCTGTCATCGAGAAGACGACAGCAGATCTGCTCTCTAAAAGCAACAATTATTGAATACCCATCAGGAGAGAAAAGAGCCTTCTTACCAAAGTCAAATCCAAGTGTGTGTTTGGGTAGATTTATGTAAGCACAGATGTTTTATGGGAACTTTTTGTGTTTTTTCCTAATGCAAATTAATATTTCTACTCATTCAGTACATGCGATATATTTTCCTGCATAGATGTAGTAGGTATCACAATGGGATGCTAATTATGGACATAAATCAGAGATTTTTGAGCTTAACTGGCTACCGTAATAAATTTACAGTTCGATGTTAGCAGCTGTGAGCAAAGCAGAATGCTCACATTGAGTGAGACTAGCTTTGATCTCCCAAAGGGGGTTGTTTGTTGCCCTAGTCAAGTTCCTCTGACTTCTGATCTTCCTAGCACTACGAGTATGGTCTTGGCAGGGAAAAACATTGATTACTGCGTTCCAGGCACAGTGGTAGGCACCCTCACATGTCACCCTCATAACAGTTGTGTGAGCGTAGGTAGTGTATCCCCATTTTATACATGGAGGGGGGAAAGATGCCTCAGGCCACAGCTAGGGACAGAAGTGATACTCAGACCCAGGTCAGTCTTCTGACTTTGCACTCTGTGTAAAAGAGATCAGCAAGGTCATTTCTGTGGGAAGCCTTCCCAGAACTTCTCCTCTGTTCCCTTTATGCACCTCTGCCCTCACACAGGCCCTGCGTTGCTGACGTCATCTGCCCATGTGTCTGCTTTTCCCTCCTTAGACTGTGGGCTCCCCAAATGCTGAGACCTTGTTCTCTTTCCCCGTGTACCTGATACAATGCCAGGCATTTACTGGATGGGCCTCAGTAAGTGTGGAGAAATGTGTGGTTTGACGGACGATTGACTGTCACATTTGCAGAATGAATGATCTGGAAACGTGTGATGTTTGGACTGTAAACGTCACTTCGGTTTTAAATTCCAGGAAAGCATTTATTGAAGCTTAATGTGGTTAGCTCAGGAGGATGTGGTGTGCTTTTCTCATAAGGATGAATGTGGACTCTTTGGTGCTAAAGCTGTAGTTTGAAAACTGTGGACCGGCACACATGGGTGGTTTTGTTATGCGTACAGATGGGAGTGCTAAGAAGATAGGTCTTCTAGAAGGCAGTGTAGTTGGGATCTAGGGTCTTCTCTACTTCCCAGCTCCTGTTAGGAGGGCAGGCATGAAAAGTCTAGAAGTGGAAGAGAGGAAAACTCATGGTGGAGCTTTTCTCTGCAGGTAAGTGTGGAGACCAGAGTATCTTCTGAAGAGCAGGAGAAATGGGTTAGAGACGGTAGAAGAAGGGAAAGTTTAGAGCAGACTCTCTTGGGGAACTTGGCCTGACAGAGGATTCTTGAGTAATTCTAAAGGCTCACCTGTGCTTGAAAAATTAAGTGGCCAAATTAAAACAATCAGCTTGGTTTTGTGACATTTTCCCCACAGTGCTTGAAGTCGGAACAAAAAAAAGTAGGTGCTGGTGTTCACTTGTATTGGATGGGTGGGCTAAGGGCAAGAAATCGTAACTTTGTGGGTCCTTCATGATCTACTTTGACTTTTACTCACTCCATTTATTTGTCACAGACTCCAGCAGTCCACTGGCAGGGGTCAGTTTTGGTTCTGGATCATTTTCCTAACCCAAATGCCCTGTCTTCCAGTAAGAGTTGATTGACTGTTAACTCTAGTGGCAGTGGCCCTAGTAGAAACTGCAGTCATGAGTTACAACTGTCAAGGGAACTTCTGACTTACTGAATGTCTAACATGTGCCAGGCACACCTTAGAGATTAAATAGTCAACACACAGCCGTGATGCCTGCTCGCATGGAATTGACACTAATGGAGAAGACAAAGAAAAAAAAGCATACATTATAAACCATGGTGACTCAGCATGTAGGGTGAGCCCAGAGGGCCTAACGTTCTGGGAATAAAATCTGTATTTAAGTGGGGACCAAAATTTTATAGTAAAAATTAGGGGAAACTTCCTTTAGGATTTTATCTAGAAAGAAATGAAACGCAAATTTTGGAAATAAATTGAGTTTGGCAAAACCTAGCTTTTATACCAATGATACATTCTTTCTTAGAAAGAGTAATGAGTCCACAATGGTTTTTTTTTGTTTTGTTTTTTTAGGGGAGAGGTTGTGATTTTTCTGACAAAATGACACTCTATGTTTGACTTTCTCAGCATAGTCATAAAAAGCCATTTTTCCAAAAGTATTTGACGACTTTATCAATTTCCCCAAGGCCTCTCTTAATCTTTTGATATTGAATTCATCTTCTTTTGATGTGACTGTGGTGCCTCCATCCTTGCTTTTCTTGACTTTTCTCTTTGTCCCTTGTTATCTGGTCTGAAGCTCCCACGTCTTCATTTGTGGGTTACTTTCCTCAAATCCAAGCATGTGGCCAGCATCTTAAACCAGGGCTTCATGAAATCCTGCATCCTTTGCAATGGGTGTGGTTTTATTTACATTTTATCGTAGATGTTTGGCCACCAAGACCCTGACGGAGGAGCAGGGATAGATACTATGTCAAACCAGAAGGGGCGAGTGGGGACTTACTGGTTTAAGTGGCCACATCATTGGTTTTTCCTCTCGTAACGGCTCATGCTCTCCTATTCACTCTCGTGACTGCAGGGCATGAGGATTTCCTGTACAGAGTCCTGAAGGCACCTCTGCCCCAGACAGAATCAAAAAGAGCTTCTCAAAGCTGAGATTGGCGAGAACGTTAGGTAGAGATTCCAGGCACCAGACTTGGGTGCGTCTGCATCCCTCAGTTAAATTCATTAGGTGGCGTATATCTTCTTATGGAAGAAGAAACCGAGTCTTCAAGAGATTGCTTTCCTGAGGCGGCACAGCTAGAAAGTTTCAGAACGGAGATTGACCCAGGGTTATTTCTCTCCAGCACATGCCGCGCTGCTCTGCATTTTTTTTTTTTTTTCCTTAATTGTGGGCCGGGGGTGGTTTTTTGAAAACTTTAGATACTGAATACCAGATAGCCTTAACCAAAGGATGCTTTGTCATCCGATGAATCTTGGCAACATCTGACAGGAAACAGGGGAAAAGAGGGATATGTCTCTTCTCTTCAAGTACCCAACGTGGAGTTTTACAAATTCCTTAGGCAGTGGAAATCACTGAGAAAAATTGAAGAGCGTATTCAATTCAATTGTGTCACTCTTTTTAGCGTTAAGTTCATTCCAGACGTCAGTTAAAGCAGCTGTAGAGTGCTCAGGGAGGTGCTACTTCATTGTATTTCTAATATAATGGTGTCTCAGTGTTTAAATGTTAAAATTTTATTATAAAGTACTTTTTATTATTTATATTAGAGCCCAAACATCCTCTTGATTGTCTTAAAAATTAGGTATATAACTAGATTATCAAAGACTTTCGGGTAACAAAGTGGACATGATCTGGGCAGGCTGAGATCCACTGGACCGTGCTGAGGGGGAAACCATCACTCTCCACCTAGTTCTAAATACTCGTCCTCAGACTGTTACTTCTCTTTAATTGTCGCTTTGGTTTCCCAGTGATAACAGAATGAAGGGATGAAGGGGAGGCCCATCAGTTCGGCATGTGACAGGCCCTCTGGAGTCTGGCTTTTTTGACCCCTACCTTGCCTTGGGTCCTGCAGCCAGCACCCCCTTCTCTCTGGCTCCTCCAGCTGCGCACAGGTCTCCAATCGGGCCCTGAGGGACAAGGCTGAGAGTCATGGCTCTTGAGATTTTTTTCTGTCTCTAATGCTCTTTATCCCCGCCCCTGCCAGCCTTCCTCCCATACATGGAGAACGACTTCTTGAAAACTTAGCTGTTGCTCAACCTTCTCTGTGCCCTGGGGATTGACTTCCCCCATTGCAAGCAGCTGTTCTCTCTATTGCATGCTCCTCCCGATAGCCATGGTTTTAGATTTTTTATTTTCCTAGCTCATATTATTATTCTGTATGCTCTAATTGGTCTACGTATGCTATGTTTTTAAAAAGTTTGTTTATTTTCAGAGAGAGAGAGAAAGAAAGAGAAGGAAGGAAGGAAAGGAACGGAAGGATGGAAGGATGGAAGGATGGATATCCCAGGCAGGCTTCACACTGTCAGTGCAGAGCCTGATGCGGGGCTTGAACTCACCAACCCTGAGATCATGTCCTGAACTGAAACTGGACACTTAACCAACAGAGCCACCCAGGTGCCCCTACTTACAGTATTTCTGATGATACAAAAGACCTTTTCGATTCTCTCCTCTCCATTTTATTACAATTTTGAAACAATAACATACAGAAAAGTTGTGAATACAACACAAATGCTCCATATGAGAGATGTTGCCAAAATAATACCCAGTAGCCCCCAAATACCTTAGTGTATTTTTTAAAAAGGACACATTCTTTTACATAACTACATTATAATCATCACAATCAGGAAATTAGTATTGGTTTTGATACAGTGCTGCCGTGTAATACTTGGACCACCTGTATACGTGGAGACGCAAGCTGTAGTTAGAATCACGTGTTGCATTTAGTTTCGTGCCTCTCTCGTTGTCTTACTCTGGAAGAGCTCCTCAACATTTCCTACACTTCTGTGAACTTGACATTTGGCTGTTAGCTTGTAGAAGGTCCCTCAATTTGGATTTATCTGATTTTTCTTCCTTCCGTGCCTAGAACGTGATGGAAGTATTCTGTCCTGTTTCATTGCATTCTGCCAGTTGATACACCAGTTCAGTTCATCCCGTTACTTGATTGAGGTCATGTCTCCCAGGCTTTTTCCTTCTTTTTCCCTTTGTAGTTCAAAAGTGTATTGTGAATATCCTCATCTTCTCTCATCCTCATCAAACTTTCAATTCATTTATTCCTATTAGCCCAGACTCACGATTTCCTAATTTATTTATTGTTCTATTATCTCTTTCTATCATAATTTGTTTTGGTGCTCAGATTGTCACAGATTTTGTCAGCCAGAACCCCCCTCCCCCAACTGGCTTTTGTGTCCTGTCGGCATGTCCTGATCATGTGTTGAGCACTGCCTTTTTTCTAGTACAACAAGATATTTCCCAGCCCCAGCCTTGAAGTCAGACATTTCTTCAAGGAGCTCTGGTTCCTTTTTGTGGCAGATGGTCCTTAGAAACCAAGACCTGGACACTAAGCATGCTCATCGTAATTGGGGTGTCTCTGCTTCCGTGCCCCCTCAGTGGCTAGAGCTAGAGAATATATGTACATATAAGGTGTATATGCACATTATATACACACATACATTTGTCTTTCTGCTCATTTTATCTGTCTCCATGATTTCACACAGTTTCATCGAATTCCAACGTGACACCATAGGTTCATTCTTGTTTTTTCCTGGTCCATACTTGTAACTCTCTTCTCTGATAGTAGTAATGGTTTCCATTATGCATTTACATACTTGATCGGACTCGCTCCGCTGCAGGTCCTTTCCTCCGTGGCCGCCCTCCTCACCCCACTTGGACTCTGACATCTTAGGCAGGGCTATTCTGTTTGGACTCTGACCTCTGAGGCACTGCCGCCTCCTCCTACCGTAGACATTCTTCTCGACTGCTTGGACTCTGCCTCCTCACCACCCTTCATGGAAGCCCTCCTACCCAGTTAGGCTCTGCCACCCCACACTGAACTGCCTTCCAGATGCTTTTTTCGCTCCTCTTAGGTTCCAATACCAGTCTAGCCAACCTCTTTCTCTTGACCTAGATGCTTTCCTACCAGTACCAGGCCTTTGCCCCTACTTAAATCTTTACCCCCTCTTGAGTGCTGACATTCCAAGCCAGGCCACCTTCTGTGTGGATGCTCTTCTTATCTTGCTGGAGCCCTGGCTTTCCCTTGCCAGGGAACCCTCCTCACCCCACTCAGACCCCAGCACTCTGTGCCGGGTTGCCCCTGAAGGAGGCTCTCCTCCTTCCCCTCCTCCTCACGCTTGAACTCTGACCTCCTGCTCACAGCTTTTGCTCTCTCAGGTGGCCACCTTCCTCACCTTGGTCAGTGGCTGCCTCTGTTGCTCCCTATCACGCACACCCCTGCCTTGTTTGAGCTCGTCTGATGTCTCTGAACTGAACTATTAGCAAGAGATGTGGGGAGAGCTGTTTCAAATTTGTGATGGCTTTCTATCTAAATGCTTAACGACACTGGCGTGGAATCCCATCATACATACACTTACACAAGGTCACTTAGACACGTGTACACACACAAAACAGTGGGAACGATTATCCTGACAGTCCATTCAGTGGAGCGAGATTAGAAAAGTAAGTCATCTGTCCTCAGTTGGACTTGGTTCCTGAGTTCAGCCGGAGGGTAAGCAGCTCTCCAAGCTGACAGATTGGAACAGAGTTTTCATTCACCGTGTCCCCCAAACTCAGGCCGGCTACTTGGTGTCTACAAAACCATGTCTGCTCTATGGTGGGGGCAATTTAAGGACTTTTACAGGTGATTTTTACTGTGGGCCATTTGACTCTAAGCACGGTCTCTGGAACCTACCCCTGCACATCCTACCAGGGCCTGTGATGGCCCCATGTCAGTGAGGCCGTGTATGTAGGAATACTCGGCTACTACCTGAATTCTCAAGTTTAAGGCTCTGTATTGCTTCACACAAAACAAGAGCCTGTTGTCCATTTGACTGTTAGGCCAGGGAGTGACGGCAGAGCCTCAGGGACAAAGTTACCTGAGCCACAGTTTGGTGAGAGAAGCATGGATCACGGCCAGTGCCTTGGAAGCGAGCTTGTCCTGTTTTGGCTTTGTCCCATCGAGGCTCTGCTGGTTGGTTATGATAGCTTTATAAATTGATCCAAAGTGTGAGCTAAATAAAGCCCTGGGAAAAGAATTCCAGCTCCCCCTACCCAAACTATTTTGTTGTGTACGTCTCTCTTCCCTACTAGGACCATGGCCTTCCTGAATACAGGGACCCTTTGTCCTCTGGCGATTGTGCCCTGGCCTTGGACTGAGCCCACCGCACAGTGATGCTCTGCATCGCAGACTCGAGCAGTTGCATAAAGGTAGCAAGCAGAGCAGGCCCAGGGATGTTTGGAACTGCTTTAGATGTCTAGGGACGAACAGTGTAATGGAGTGTTTGTTTCCTGTCTCTGGACCGGGAAGTAGTGTTTACTCCATGATGACAGACACGCACAGAATGGAGTGGAGGGTCTCCATATCCTCACCTGCAACCTCGCAGGCCATGCAAAGCCGTTGTGCCAGCACTAATGAAGCGATACAGGAAACGCCACTGGATAAAGTTCAGCTGTGAACCCTGGCCTCCCAACAGGGGAAAAGAGGGATCCTTTGAAGAAGAAGACAGCTGGGTTTTGGTTTCAGGACCTTAACACTGCCATCACTGGATATTCATCTGTCAGTGAACAGGGGACAACATGTGGGGAACAGTTGTGTCCGGTCAGGCCAGAGGGAGAAAGAAATGGCTGATCTCCAGGGTAACTGCAAAACCTCCCAGGACTGAGGGTTCTGCTTAGTGTAGCCAAGAAGAATTGATTCGGTGAGGTGGAGGCCCAGCGTGAGAAGCTGGGTGCTGCCTGGCCACGTCCCCTAGCAGCGGAGCACGTCCCGTGCTAGTTGATCAGCTGAACCTAGCGGCAAAAGCCTCTTGCACGTATACTGCAGTCCTGACTTCCCAGAGAATCCGGCCTGCCCCATCACTTCATCAAGCATTCCTAAAATGACTTCAGCTTTTCTCTCATTTACTTGAGGCCGTGGTTTCCTTGCGAGAAAATATTTTCTCTTCTTCCTTTCCTACCCCCGCCCCCCCTCCTTCCTTCCTGACTTGGAGTTGCTGGATTTAACTAGTGGCATTTTTTCTTTCAAGGGATAAAAAAAAAAAAAAATTTGTAAGCCTTGGTTGAATTTGTTTACTAAGAGTCCTCTAATCTGGGCAAGAGTTTTCGTCTGAGGGGATTTATTGTTCCCACTATAATGGCTTTTAACTCAGCCGAGGTTTATTTAACAGAATAGGAAGGGAGAAACTTATCTCCTCCCTAATCCCTCTTGAATGTTTACATTGCTCTGCCAAAGTAAATGCTGCGTAAAGTGGCAGCAGTCATTTGCTGTGTAATAGTCAATATGCAGCTGCCAGGGCTGATTGAAACATATTAACAGAAGTGATAATACTGTCATAGAAGTGAAAAGTTAAGTTGCTTATCAGTATATTTTGATAAGCTACTTAAATTTTACAGTAGCATGTGCTGGCTTCAGACAGACGTTAATGATGGAGAACTGTGCACTTTATCTGTCCCCTGGATTGCCTCTCACTTCATCTATTACCCTCGGCCGTACAGCTGGTAATCTGTACGGGGTGCTGAGTTCCCTCCGCCGGCAGGATCAGCGCTCTCTGCGCGTCCAGCTCTATCAGGAACAGACCCTGTGAGCTAAGCAGGGCGGACGTGAGCAGGACAGCAAGAGCTTGCCTGGTACGCCACTCTCCTCCTTTGACTCTCTGTCGCTTTGGAAGTCTCATATGGAAAACAAAGCCATTTCAATGAAGTGACAACGCTTCTTGGGAAGCGGGGGGGGGGGGGGGGGGGGGGGAGGATCGTTCAACAACAATTCTGTAACATTAACGTGCTTTTTGCTCGTAGTCTTTGTATAGTTCTGTTTGTTCAGTCAACACCAAGCGCTGGGCTCCATGCTTGGCCCTGGAAAGACAAAGTGAAGAAAGATGCGATCCTTCCTGTCCGTGCACAGTGTGTTAGCAAGACAGACAGGCCATTGAGTGCCAAATGGCGTGTGGAATGTTATAACGGGAATATGCATGTGACCGGGCAGCACAGAGAAGAGGGAATTAGGACATCAGGGGTGGGAATGGGACGTGCAAGGGGGAACATCAGGAGGGTGAGTGGAAACCTGCTAGAGTAGACCATGAAGGTCAGAGGGAGGGAAGGGCCAAGTGTCTGCAAGCTCGGGCAGGTTTCAGGATGCCTGGCCATTCTCAGAGGGAGGCTGCAGTGAGAGAAGAGTGCATGTGGGGAGGTGGAGAGGGCAGCCAGAGAGATAGTCGAGGACCTGACAGTGAAGAGTCTCCAACATTAACCTAAAAAGTCCGGTAGTGATGGGGCACCACTGCAGGAGCTGGGTCAGCGTGCCACTTAGATGTGCATTTTGGAAGGAGCATTCTTGAAGCCCCACAGAGGGTAGAGTCAGGTCAGGACCAGACTGTCCTCAGAGTGAAGGAGCAGCATGGTGAGGACCCAGCGGAGGCCAGTGGGGACAGAATTAGAACTGGTCCTGCAGTAAGTATGGAGGGCATGCGGTACAGGTGCAACGTCTGATTTAATGTTATGACTGGTTTCGGGCTCGTGGGGCCTTTGGGACACCAAAGTAGCAGGGGAAGTGCTGTGTGTTTGCTTGTGTGTCCGTGTGTGTCCAGTCACGGGCGCTTGATTAGAGGCTTTCCTGGAAAGGGCGAGTGTGGTGGGAGAGGCCTGGGGGCCTATTCAGAGATGGTTCCTGATAGCAGAGTCTGCTTTGAATTTCTTCTCTGTGAACCTGTTCTAGCTCTGAGGCATGGGAATAATTTATAATGGACATTCAATCCTCTACCTTACATAGACAATTTTTTTAAATCCCAGAAATAATTAGCATTCTACTAGTCTGTGTTTCCAGGAACCTATGACGGGAAGCCTCTTTCAGGATGTAGAAGAAAATCTGAAACCTACCAGTCTTGCATTAGCTCCTGGTTAAAGTTTTTGACCTGCATACTAATAGTTCGTGTTTCTGCCCTTCTTTCCACAGCTATCTCCCCTGGTTCGAAGTATTTTATAAGCTGCTTAACATCTTGGCGGATTACACGACAAAAGGCCAGGTATTTACCTTATATTTTATTCTTTTTAGCAAGTAACTTTAAAATTTTGATTATTAAAGTAATACATGTCTTATGTGTCACCAAAATGTTTACCAAAAAGTAATGCATGCCCATTATAGAATGTTTGGGAAATTCGGGAACTAGGAAGGAAGAGAAAATGACTCCTAATATGTCCCCCTAACCACCCTCCCTAAAATAAGAATCACTAGTATTTGGAGATGTTTCTTCCTTTGCTTTTTGAGTTAAAAAATAAATAGACCTTTAGCATTCAGAGTTAATATTCACAATATCTGATATTCCCAAGCAGCCCTTAAAGTTCATGACATGTATTAAATTATAATTTTGCTGAATTTGAATTGCTCATGTCATGCTTGCAGGGCTCGGATCTGTGAATAAAACACTTAACTGGCAAGTGACCTAGCCACCTGTCCCAAGTTCCCATTTCCATAAGGCTTTGTTGTGCTCTTTCAGTAACTTCTCTAAGGGTCTTGGAATTACTTAAAAAGTTACCTGTACCTTATTGTACTTCTGGAAGAAATGATAGGCTGAAGGTCTTCTATGGATGTGAAGGGTCGACGGGAGCTGTGTTTAGACTTTCATAGCTCACAGTTTTCAGGTGCAATACGACAGAAGCATTTCCCCATGCTAGTAAAAACATTGTGAATATTTTTCATGGCTGCATGGCATTTTATTATGGACCTTGGAAGCATTTCCCTACTGTTGGGAGTTTTTATTACTTGGGATCCTCCCCCCCCCCCCCCCCCGCGTAAGCCATTAGCCATTAGCATCTTTGAATATAAGGCATTTCCTTCATTTTGGATTATTTACTTAAGAGGAGAATCTCAGATGGGTCCTTTTAAGGGCAATGCACATAAACATTTAAAAACTATTTGCCAAACTGTTTTCCAAAAGAATTGTACCAGTTTCTTAATAGATACCCTTTGCTGCCAACATACAGGAATGCCTGGTCACCAAGCTCTCACCAGTATCGTTGGTTGAATTCACTGTTTATCTGATAAGTGAATAGTCCCACTGTTTTCATTGCATTTCTTTGATTATTAGTGAGTTGGATGTTTGTCCATATATCTAACCTCTTATATATTCCTTTTTGTAAGTGGCGTAAGATTTTTTAATTGGTGATATGTTATTATTCAATGCCACAGAAATTTTTTCCCCCCATACTTTCTACAGAACATTAGTTCTGAGAAATGGTCCATGCAAAAAGGTGCCGTAGTTCAGTAATACTGCGGTTGGGGAGAGGGAACGTTGTGTTTCATTTTTGTCTCCTTAAGATTCATGTCCTGGTGGTTCTGAGAAGGTCCTGCAGTGGAGAAATGTATGTTACTCAGTGCTTCCCATCCTGTTTGGCCCCAAACCCTTTTTATTCCATGACAAATAATAATATTCTGAGATACTAGTGTTGCCTGGAACATACTTTAGGAAATGCTGTTTTGGAGAAAAAGTAGAAATTGTGTGTGTAATCAAATCTTTCCTTCAAGTTAGATTTACTCGCCAGCAATATATTCCAGAGGCCACAGTAAACAGAAGGAATAACTAATAGAAATGACTCTGAAAGGGTGCTTAGGTATCAGGGAATTCTGTCACACAGGAAGTGATTTATTCTTTAACGAATGAATTCAGAGGCCATCTTGGATCTCTTCATCGATTTCTGTTCACAATTCACTTCACTCAAACATTCAGGTTTTCACTCAGATTTGAAAGATGTCTTTAGTAAATAGAATGGCATCACATGTAAGCTCTTAACAGTCTTAGAATTGGAGACTGACTCATGTAATTTTTTTTCTTCCATATTCATGCTCCAGTCAAAACATAATGGACTTTTAAAAACATGTCTTGTGATACAGGAAAGATTGGGTGTGCACAACCCACACGTAGGAGAAGATAGGATTATTGCCCTGTAAAATTGGTGTACCAGTCCTCTGGGCCATTGCCCCAGGAAGGACCCTGCCTCTTGGAGTGAAGAGTTGAGATCAGTGATGTGTTTTAGTGGAGTCTCTTCCCACTGTACCTAATACTCTTTCTGTTAAATTCTTTCTGGTTAAAGGAATTATGACTCAGATGAAAGGGAATCTGTGTACAACTGGCTTACTTGTCGGCAAGCCATGGGTTATCAGATTAGAACGGGGAGGAAGAGCTTTTATTAAAAGAACAGAACCCCCTCCCCAAATCCAAAAGTCACTAGGAAGTTAGGCTTCAGCTGGGGGGCTTAGGTGTGGCTGGTGACCATGATGGCTCAGAGTGGAGTGTTGGAACCTCAGCTACATGATGAGGGTGTCTGTCTGGGTCGCTGACCCTTTTTGGTTATTTTTGGTTATCAGACTGTGGATGGGGCATGGAGGGCATCCCTGTGGAAGAGTTGGCAGGGGTTGAAGAGGGCATCTGAGCCAGAGAGCAGCCTGGTTGAGAGTGTTGGAGCCTGAGGGATGAAACGGTGCATTACGTGGGATAGTGGTGGCAGTGGCTTGGCAGCAGATATCCGAATGCTGGGAGGATCTAGAGGGATCCACAAAGGAAAGGAGACGGCAGTGGCCCAGCACTGGAGGGTTGGAACCCAGGGTGGGGAGGGCTTTTTTGTTGGGAAAGAATGAACAGTGGTGGCCTAGCACTGGATAGCCATATTCAAGCAGGGCAAGAAGGGCCCCTGGGTGGATAGGGTCAGCCGTAAAAGATAGGTTACGTACAAATTAGTAAGTATATTAAGAAAATAGGATCGGTTGTTCACTTCTGTGGAATTTAGTTACAAATATGAAAAGGAAGGAAACTAGAAGGATTCCACTGTTGGATTGGAATTAGACCCATTAGTATGAACCCTATGGCTTTTGATATATGTGGTAGATATAGAAATCAATAAAGATGTGTATATTGTGGATCTCTCTGTGTGTGGTATATTCTCTGGCTCTAACCACTAAGAGAGTCTGGGATTAGCAATACCCAAGTAGCAGTGAGCACACCTAGTGTGTAAATTGTGGTTTCTAAATAACATTTTCCACTAAAAGGAGCCAGAATTCTGAAGAAATGTCTAATTCCAGGGCTGGAGCAGGGAAAGTATAAAATGAGCCTGGAATATCTTTTTGTGCCAAAAAGTACTCAAAGGAAATGCTCAAAACATGATGGGGACATGTCAGAAAGACCAAAAAAGTGAGCTTGAAAGACATAATAGGTTCCCACTGGTCCGATCTGGGACAATTTCAAGCATCAAAACAAATAGCAATAGCAAAGGATTGCAGTCATTGAGTAAAATAGGAAACTGTGTGTCCTTACGTGTGTGTGTATGTAAATAGACAAATTAAAAGTTTGATGAGGAATGGGATATTTACCTAAAGTATCACTCCACAAAATGCTTGCTAAACACAGAGGGAAAATGAGTACCTTCATAATAGAGACTTCAGATGAATTAATGAAATGATCAAAGTGGAACATCATCAATCATGGAACAAATTGAAGTCTGAATCAATAGAAAACATCAAACAATTGAGAGTTATTCCACAGAACGACTGGACTCACTGTCAAGTGCCTATGAATCTAAGAAAGACTCAAACTGTTCCAGACTGATGAAGACCAGAGAATCCTAACAACTAAAGGCAACATGTGATTCTGAATTGGATTATTTTGCTAACCAAGGACATTATGGGCACATTTATAAAACTTGATGAGATCTGAGA
>NC_064807.1:80516094-80547674 GCF_023721935.1 Panthera uncia | reverse complement strand
ATGTCAGCAACTCACTTGTACATAGTTCAGGAAATAAAAAGTTGCTGTCTTACAATTACTCTGTAAATTCGAGATTTTTTGCAGGCCAGAAGTAAACGTGTGCATGTGCACACATTCATTTATCTGTGAGAGACTGGAATGATTTATCAGAGTTCGGAATGAAACAGGTTTTTTAAAAATTTTTTAAAAACATTTATTCATTTTTGAGAGACAGAGTGTGAGTCGGGGAGGGGCAGAGAGAGAGGGAGACACAGAATCCGAAGCAGGCTCCAGGTGAGCTGTCAGCACAGAGCCTGACATGGGGCTTGAACTCACGGACCGCGAGATCATGACCTGAGCCAAAGTCAGACGCTTAACCGACTGAGCCACCCAGGTGCCCCTGAAACAGGTTTTTGATCTGGACTCATCCTCTTTTCCCTCTCCTTTAAGTTTATTCCAAAGACTGCCATAGAGCAGCGGAGAGGCCTCTGGGCTTGAACGCAGAAAGCTTGAATGCGGCTCCTGGCTGTGCAACTTACTAACCGGCTGACTTGAGCCAAGTTGTTGCACCCTCCGGAGCCTCAGTTTTCCATCTGTGAAGTGGGGTAGTTGTGAGGATCAAACAGGTAACAAATGGATACAACTGCAAGCTTAATACTATTCTGTCAGCACAGAGAATTCCACAGAGTGGGAGAAATGGCTTTTGCATAATTCTATAAGCAGTGTTCTTTTGAGCATTTTAAAAGTGAATCTGTTCTCAATCGAATAATTTGTACTGCTTTGTATTTCATTCTGTGGCTCAATTTCACTAATTAAAATGCACAGCCACCATACTATATTGCATGCTGTTGTATGTAGTTCATTTTAACTTTCCGTAATTGGATGCTGCTGTGTACATCCAGCGAGCACTCAATAAAATTAATTGAGGGTAATGATGATGAAGACAAGATCTATAGTGTCGTCGTTGTTTCTCCCAACCACCCCCGCCCTGTAAGCTGGGATTGTTTGCATTTAAAAGTTGTTGCTATGGAGTTGAGAGGGTAGGTTTGCTGAGAGCTTATGGTATATGATCCATAAAAGGCGGTCATGGTAGGTGTCTTACTCAGTAGAAAATGTCAAACTTGGTGTAGGAGGATCTGTTTGGCTCTTCTATTGAGCCATAAAGCAGTGTCTTTTGTCCAACCTACTTGAATATCAAGGCTGTTTCTATGCTGCGGCCACTACCTCCCCAGCCCCCTCTGTCAGGAGGGCCTCCAGCTCACTGTGTGCCCAGACCTCCCTGCTGGCCTCTGACTGAGGGCCCAGCCCTGCTTTTGTTACTTAGGCTTTTTATTTCTTTCAGGAAAATCAGTGGAATGAGCTTCTTGAAACTCTGCACAAACTTCCCATTCCTGACCCAGGAGTGTCTGTTCATCTCAGCGTGGTAAGTGGGGGCAGAAAACGAACGATCGCCGAGAAACCATTTCATCGTTAACAGTAAGATGGAGTTAGCCGAACAGGATCGTCTTTTGTTGTCTGCACCTTCCCCAGCCCTGCCTCTGAAGCCTCTGGACTCAAGACAGGCCAGAGAGTTAAAATTCTTCCCTTTCTTTGGGATTCCATGAGGAATGGGTCCCAAGTGTCCCCAGGGCTCCCCTCTTCCTGGTTGGCATCCCATCACTAGCATCTCCTGGATGGCAGGTGCCGGGCTTGGGATGTGATGGCTGGCCCCTTCCCGCCTCCTCAGCCCCCTGCCTCATGCTTTCCTTCCCTTCTCATCATTGCTGTGCATGCCCCTTTGCTGAAGCCCATGCTGTCGCCCCTGAGCCCTCAACACTGCCTCTCTCCTCCTAACTAAGGTAACCCACATTTATCCTTCAGAACTCACCTTGGATTTTATTTATAGAGAAATCCTCCCCTTGCCTCCCTTCTCTCCGCAAGGCTTAGACGAGGTTTTCTTCTTTGCCCCGAGCATCTTGTACGCTTTGCAGTGTTTAGTCACACCACATCTGTTCTCTGGTCTCGGCCACTAGCCCCTCAAGGACAGGAATGGAGAGAGCCTAGCATGGTTCCTGGCCCACAGGAATGATTGTTTCTTTGAACTCTTTTAAGTACACGCTACGTGATGTGTGGTGCGCTCAGCTGAAAACCCTCCACACTGGGAAGTTTCAGTCTAGCTGTAGTTTTGCTGGTGACCTCGGTGATCTTAAAACCTTTAGCCTGTGGGTCCCAAGCTCCTCATTGATCGGATAAGATGTCAGAAGAGGTGTAGGGGATCTTTTTCATATTTCAGTTACTGGAGTTCTCTGATTCTCCAGGTCAAACCTTTGCCACCACCTTCATCAGAATTCTCAGATGGACACCCATTGGCCAGCTATTGACTGATTACCCAGGGGCTATTTTCCCTATGTTGTGGGATCTGAATGTTTAAAAAGTTGTGTTGGATGTGTGATGTGACATCTGCCATCCCGCTGATCACAGGATCCAGCTGATTTTGCCCATCCCCTTCCTCCCTCACCTCTCCATGTGTGTCCCTCCCAAAGCTGTGCCTTCGGTCGAAGAGCACGACCTTCCCCTGATAGAGGAGGATCGTTCTTTAGTCCAGGGCATAGGAGTAGCTGTGCTCTCCTGCTAGAATCTCCAAACAAGCTCTCAAGGTCCATTTGTAGGAGAACATAGGGTAGTCAAGCTTCCAAGGCTCTAGGTACATCCAAATGAGGTGTTGCATGTGGCAGTCTGCCTTTCTTTAGACAGACAGACAGATAGATAGATAGATAGATAGATAGACAGACAGACAGACAGACAGACAGACAGACTGACCGACCAGTCTGGTAGATAAGAAGCTTTATTTTTGAAATAATAGAAAGTTTTGTTGTTCAGCTTCACTAGGACCAGGTGCAGCACTGGTATTCAGTGGTTAGTGTATTTGCCCTCATAAAGAAAACATATCTCACAGGGTTTTTTTAATGATCAAATTGAAAGCAGTATTACTACCAATAACTAATAATAGATCTTCTATTTTGTTAAGTTCTTAATTTCTGCCAAGTATGCATCTCTAATGCTCAAAACAACTCTACAGAACAGATAGTAGCATTCTCGTCTCATAGATGAGGCTTAGAGAGAAAAAGGTACTTGCTCACCCAAGGCTGTGTGGTTAATAAGTGAGAAGACTGGGGTTTTCAAACCCAGGGCTAACTTCCAAGCCCATGTTCTTTCCACTAGGCCATGAGTGTTGAAAGAAAGGGAGCAAAGAAGAAACTGGTCTGATAGAGGTTTTTGTTCATTCTAATAGAAGAGAGGAAGGAAAGGAACCTTGTTAGAGAAATTCTTGAAGGGAAGACTGCACGGAAAAGATGATGAAGAAATGAGCTTTAAACCTGTTCGGGTCATTGCCAGATAGCTAAGCAACCTTGCCTTTGTCCCTGTCCCTTTTCCTCAAGCAGCTTGATCTCTCCGCTTCAGTCTGTAATGACATCCGACAGGTAGCTGTGGAGTAGCCTGGCTGGGTCACCAGCTGCTGGGGAGGAAGGGCCACTCCTTCCCCTGAGTGGCTGCCAGACCTCAAGGACAAGCCATCCCAGGGGCAGGAGAAACTGTTGGGGGGAGGAGGTGCAGCTGTTTCGTGCCAGTGGTTCCTAGGAATGTTTCTGACCTCCTCTGGTTGCTGCATTTCATGGGTGATGGAGCAAGACAGAATCTCAAAGGACAGCCTGGGGACTACTTGGTTTTGGAATTGCGTTGCCTCACTATTTACAATCCATTGCATCTGTAAAGGCAGATATTTGTTTCTTTCCTATTCGGGAGGAATTCTCTCCATGTTGCATTTCGGATTTTGAAGGGCTAGTCACATTCAGCTTATAAAACCTGAAATGTGGGAAAATGGCAATCCTGGACTTTGTGTCTTTGGCCAGAAGAGACTACTTCCATGTGTCTGGTAGAGGCAATTGAGAGAAAATACAAATGCAAATTAGCAGTCGAGAAGTAATAATTTTCTATTAAAATATAATGTATGGAATGCTAGGCATTCCACGTGTATAACATTTATTCTTCAGAACAGTTTTGAAGGAGACCTCAGGTTTCCCATTTACAGGTTCGGAAACTGAAGTTCTGAGCTATCAAGCGAAGTTGACTAAGTTCACGTAACTATTAAATGGTGACTCTGTGGTCCTTGTTCCTTCTCCCTTGCTGTGCCAGCCACTATTTTGTCACTCCATCACCATGTGGACATCCATTACTGAACATTTCCTGGGACTCCCCCTAGCCGTTTGTGATAGAAGTTGGTATCTCATAGCATCAAATTTAACCTTGTATTTTACAACTCATTGTTAAATTGAATCGGATGTTAACTAGTGTTTTTTTAAATGTTTATTTATTTATTTTTGAGAGAGAGAGAGAGAGAGAGAGAGAGAGATTGTGAGCAGGGGAAGGGCAGAGAGAGAGGGAGAGAGAGAATCCTAAGAGCCTGACAGAGTTCGAGGGGCTCGAACTCACAAATGTGGGATCATGACCTGAGCCAAGATCAAGAGTTGGACAGTTAACTGACTGAGCCGCCCAGGTGCCCCAATTGTTAACTAGTTTTCATGCTGCATAGTCTCTATTATAAGACTTCATAGGTGGTATTTTGGCACAGACATGCAGCTTTTGGAATGATGCTTTGCAGAGAGGGTTTTTTTTTTTAAGTGGTCTTTTCATAATTTTTGTTTCTGCCTTTTAGTTTACTTTAATTCAAGAGGCTTTAGCTATAATTTGTTCATGAAAAGTGTAGGTATAGCAGTCTGTTACAGTGGGAAGAGAATAGCTCTCGTTCTCTGGACCTGGTTTCAGTTCCTGGTTCTGTTACCTGCTAGCTGTGTGCCCTTAGCCTTAATTTACCCATTTATAATATGGAGATAATATCGTCTTAAAATTTGTTATGGAAATTAGAGATAGCATTTATACAACTCCCTGACATAAAGCCTTCCGTGTAGCGGTATCCAACGGTCAGTATCTGTTGAATATCAGGCAAGTCGCTTATACTATTATTGTTGTTGTGGTCATTATTGCAGTTGTCACCCAGCCTTTCATTTCAGGAAGTCTATACGACCCACTCTTCTTGAGACCTACTTATTTTGCAATTATCCAAGAATGGAGGGGAGGGACTTCCTGAAATGTCACTTGGGGGTCCAGGTTTGAACTTTGGCCGTGGCTAAGCTGACCTTCTCTGCTGCGACCTTTCCTGCCCTCTGCACAATCCCATTTTTAATTGGCTAGCACCAGCCTCTCCCGTCCTGCTTGCCATTGTCCTCCTTGTCTTTAGTAGCACAGAAGAGGTGTCATCAGTTCAGCCTGTTGTCATTTAACTCAGGGACATATGCTCGTTACATACATGGGGATGCCTCCTTGAAAGTTCTTTGAACAGGTCAGGCTTTCAGCTCCATTGAGTCTCCCACTCCCTTCGCTGGAGATTACACTGGAAGTCAGGAGGCTTATTTGCAGAGCCTGCATAGGGGACAGAATTCTCCACTGTTAGCCATCTGTAGTGATCTCAGTGCAGCAGACCTTCAGTTAGAGCTGTCCTTAACGTCACTTGGGCCTTCGGGGCAGATTTTGCCCGCAGCTTGTATATGGATATAACCTCAGATGCTAAAATGAAATGGCAGGTTTGGTTGGTAAGACCATTGCTGAGTGAACCTAGTGATACTTGGTCCCTTGAGTCCACTTGCCTCATTGAACAATAAATTATGAAGCCTGCAGCTTTCATGTGTTCAGAAATGTGCAAACATTGTAGGGGAATTTAGCCTTTAACCTCGTTGAGCTGTTCATTTATATCTCCTAAAGATGTTCATCTCTCATAGAAAAGAATTCCGTCTACCAAACTGATGATTTAACATGTCTGGCTGTAATCCAACATTATCCAAAGAAAATATTCTGTGGTCGTTTCCTATGAGTGAAACTTTCCTCAATTGAGTAAGGAACTATCTTCAGATCCCTTACTGGATTTCTGAGTAATATGCTTGTGGCAAATGTTTACAAAAATAAATAGCATTTGCTTTTCTTTTCCAGCATTCTTATTTTACTGTGCCTGATACCAGAGAACTTCCCAGCATACCTGAAAATGTGAGTACTTGGGGAGAAAAGTTAAGTTTTTCATCTTGTTTTTTACTTAATTTATTTTATTTTTGTTAATGTTTATTTAATTTTGAGAGAAGGAGAGACAGAGCACAAGTAGGTGAAGGGCAGAGAGAGAGGGAGACGCAGAATCCAAAGCAGACTCCAGGCTCTGAGCTGTCAGCACAGAGCCCGACACAGGGCTCGAACTCACAAACCATGAGATTACGACCTGAGCCAAAGTTGGACCCTTAACTGACTGAGCCACCCAGGCGCCCCTACTTAGTTTTAAAATAAAGTAAAAGGATACATTTTCCCATTATAAAAATAATGCATTACAAAAGCAAAGGCAAATAGAGAATATTTGAAAGGAAGAGAAAGTGTAAAGACAAGGAGGGATCATTACTCATACTTCTCAAAGGTAATCCCCTATTAACATGTTGATGTCTCATTCTATTCTTTTGGGAATGTATGTTTCACATAGTTAAAATCACCTATCGAATAAACGTTTGTCTATCTTATTCATAAAAATCATATTTGGTGGTTGCATAGTATTTCATTTGCTATGTGGTTTACTTAGCTCTTCCCTTAGTGTTGTATATTTAGATGGTTTTTAGTTTTTCTCTTATAAAGAAAATGCTTCTATATGAAGAACTTACGTGTAAAGATTTTTTTATTCAGGTAGGTCTACTCAAGTACAATTATACTATGGTTCTATATTCGCTTTAAGAGAGTAAAAGAAAATATTTGTGGATATGAGTGTGAGGCCCCTCCAGTCCCACCTCTTAAAGAGTTTGGAGCAGTGAACTTGAGTCTGAGGGAGCAGAGGTTAATGTTTGCCCTCTGAACAAGATGAATTATGTATCTAGCCTTAAGACATATTTCCAAAATGTTTTACTTAGATTATAAATAGTACTATGTAGGGGCACCTGGGTGCCTCAGTCGTTTGAGTGTCTGACTCTTAATTTTGGCTTAGGTTGTGGTCTTATGGTTCATGGGATCGAGCCCTGCATCAGGTTCCACATTGGAACCTGCCTGGAATTCATTCATTCATTCATTCATTCATTCTCTCTCTTTCTCTCTCTCTCTCTCAAAATAAACAAACAAACAAACAAACATTTAAAAATAAGTAAATAATACTATGTTGAATTAAATATAGATTCACCACCATGTAGGCACTTGATTACTTTTTTAAAATTGTATCAAAATATATATAATATCTAATTTACCATTTTAACCATATTTGTGTATACATTTCATTAGTATATATATATTCACATCGTTGTGCAGTCATCATCAGCATTCATCTCCAGGACTTTTTCATCTTTCCCAACTGAAACTGTGTACCCATTAAAAATCAACTCCCCATTTACCCTCTCCTCTCATCCCCTGGCAACCACTATTTTTTCTTTCTCTCTCTCTATGAATTTGATTAGGTATCTCCTTTAAGTAGAACCATAGAATATTTATCCTTTTGTGTTTTACTTATTTCATTTAGCATCACGCCTTTGTGGTTCATCCATGTTGTAGCATGTATCAGAACTTTCTTCTTTAAGACTGAGTAATATTCCACTGTAGGCATAACAGCCCTCTCCATTTTGTTTATCCATTGATGGACACTTGAGTTGTTTCTACATTTTGGCCATTGTGAATAATGCTGCTGTGAACATTGGTGTACAAACATCTAGATGTTCAAGTCCCTGCTTTTCATTCTTTTGGGTGTATATTTGATTATTAAAGTACTGGAATAAGTGGTATATTTCTTTATAACTACTACAGATGCACAGAAAGGAAATTCTTTTAAATGTTGTCTGTAAAACAGATAAATTATAAGTGTCAAGTAACCATGCTTTATTAATGAAGTTATTAGACTATAGAATTGTCCTTAGGTAAACATCTTAGTCAGTTGGGACTATCAAATATATCCATAAAATTTATTATCTATATGATCAGGCTCTGGTGTAAAACACTGTTTTCTTTTTGTTTGACATTAAGTAGTAAAAAGTTTGGACTGTCATTCCCATTTCAGCAACAATAGCTAATATTACTGGGTACTACTGCTTGTCAAATGGTGTATTCAGTGATTACCTGCATTTTTTCATTTACCACTCTTAACAAGCTTAGTTGCTAACTATCATAATTATTATTTTATATATGGAAACAGAGACCCTGAGAATTTAAGTAACATGTTCAAGATTCTACAGCAAAGAAGTAGTAGGATTAGAGTTCAAACAATGGTCTTTCTTATTCTAGAGATGAGCCTTCATATGCTATGCTACACTTCGAGCCCACAATTTTACCTTTCACCTCTCAAAAAATTCCATGGAAATGACAAAAGAACTATAAAATATAGTTCCAGAGGGAGCTGCCATGCACCAGAAAATTTCAGGAATTTCCACAACATAAAGGAGATGATTATGGATACTTAGCAGTCAGTAAGTAGACACTGGAAGAACCCAAAAAAGAACTAGAAAAATCCTGTGGAAGAGAAGAAGCAGGGTCTTACTGTGGACAAATAGCAAAAGGCTGTTTGTCGTGGGATTATTTTCAAATGCTATGAAACATTTATAAAAATTGATTATGTCCCAGATCACACTGAAAACTTTTAAAGAGAGAAACTCGAAGTCTTACAGGCCAGTCTCTTTTATGGCAATGCATAAGACTAGAAATTAATGATAAATAAAAATTTAAAAATAATCATCTACTTGAAATAGTGACTGGGTCAAAGAGGATAAAACATTAAAGTTGTGTATTATTTAGATATTAATGGTAACAACACAAACAACAAAAAGCCAACGGATGCAGCTAAAACTACCCTCAGGGGGAAACTGATAGCTTCTAATGCTTTATTATAAATGAGAAACTTAGAAAGTAACGAATTTGACTTTTAGCTCAAAAAGCTGGAAAATGAATAGCAATAAAAAAGCCAAAGTAGAAAAATGAATTACAGTTTAGGTAAAAAATTTTGTTAAAGTAGAATTGAAAAATAAGACTTTTTAAAAACTGAATTTTTGAAAAGAAAACTAAAGTAAAATTAAAATTATGCAATAAATTTGGAACAGGCAGTAGAAAATTTTCTAGAAAAATATAAGTGATTGAAGTCAACCTAAGAAACAGGAAATATGAATATAGAACCAGAACTTGAAAAGATTAATGAAGCTTTTTTGGCCATCTCTACACCCTGCTGTTACAAATGTGCCAGCTTTAGGTGGTTGTATAGGCATGTTAAGGAACAGATATTATGTAAACTCTTCCAAATCATAGGAAAGGTATGTACGCATATGTATTATACAAAAGCAAAAGAAAAAATCACTTGTAATCCCATATCTCAGAGAAAGTCACGTTCCAAATTTTTCTTTCCTTCCTCTTTACAATAGTACTAGTTTTCACACTATGCAGCCTAGAGCCCCAAGGTTGCTGTAGGACCCTGGATGGCTGGGGGGAGATAGGTGTCTGGCTGGCCAGAGCACAGGTCACTGCTCCTGCTTTATTCATAGCAAGTTTATTTCTAGCCACTTAAGTTGGGAATTAGATAATACTTTGAGATAAAAGTGTCCTCTTGATTTAAAAAAAAAAAAACAAAAAACAGTTTTAGAAGCTACGTTTTAAAAAACATAGTGGGGAGGGGTACCTGGGTGGCTTAGTCGGTTAAGCGTCCGACTTTGGCTCAGGTCATGATCTTACAGTTCGTGAGTTCAAGTTCTGCGTTAGGCTCTGGCTGACAGCTCAGGGCCTGGAGCCTGCTTCAATTCTGTGTCTGACAGACACAGACACAGACACAGACAGACAGACGTCTCTCTCTCTCTCTCTCTCTCAAAAATAAATGTACATTAAAAAAAAATAATTAAACACAGTGGGGATCATTCCAAATATATACCTTTATGTCAACTTTTTTTTTATGACAGTGTATTATGGACATCTACCCTTGTCATTAAAATTTGTTACAGAATATCTTTGTTATAAAAAACATTGAACAAGTAAGAAGTACATATAGAAAATGAATTACCGTTGTCCGTCCCCTACCCCTAGTCCCATTCTCCCTCAAATTTGTATGTCCTTCCAGACCTTTTAGGCCTTTCTCTATGTATGTGCAGTGTCGTATGTGTGAGTACCTGGGTGTGTTGTAGACATTTTTTTAAGACATAAATGTGATACTATTCATATTGTTTTACAACTCACTTTTTTAGTTTAGTGTATTCTAAAACCTGTTTATATTTACTTCATCCTTTTTTAATAATGATTTTTTTAATTTAACGGCATTACTATTCTTATGAAAATTATGCCTATTAATGCCTTAAAAAATCATATAGTACCACATAATTGTTGATGAAAATTTCAAATTCTCCTTACTTTCCACTTCTTGCAGTATTTCTGTCCGTGTTTTAAACCAATGTGTATATATGGCTACCTCTTAATTTTTCTGTCTCAGATATCACCTGTTAATTTTCTTATGGAAGTTGAGAGTTTAGGTCTTTTACCATCTCTGAGCCCCTCTCTCCCCAGAAAAAAAACCTTTTTATCACTTGCATGTTTTCCCTCCCCCATTTTTCCTCTATCTTCAGGAAAAATTTTAAATCCATAATGTTTATAAATAAGCATGCGGAAGGAGACATTCGATTATGATTGCGTTTCCTTTCTTGTACAACTTTTTGTCAATTAAGAGTTTCTGGATTTCACATCTTCCTGTTTATTCCCTTCTGGTGAAACATTCTCCAGTAGTTTCTTCAGAAAGTATTGTGTTGGGGGCAACATTTTGAAACTTTCCATCACTGAGAATGATTATCCTACTCCGGAATGAGTTGGAAGTTTGCCTTCAGAATTTTGAAGATGGAACTGTGTTGACTTCTAGTTTTCCTGTTAAAACTTGGAAGTTGTAAGCCTTTCTGATTCCTGATTTACTTTTCAGGATCCTTTATTTGTCTCTGGTATTCTGAAATTGTACAACGATTTGCTTTGCTCTGGCTCATTTTTATCTGCTGTGCTGGGCACTTGGTGGGTTCATTCAGTCTAGAAACTCATGTCCTTTAGAGCTGGGAAGTGTTGTCACATTATTTCTTTGAAAAAATTGTTCTTTATTTTTCTCGTTTCTCTGGGGCCTCTATGGTAGGATGTTCAGCTTTTGTGTTGATCCTCTAATTTTCTTTTCTGGTTTCTGTCATTCCCTTTTAGTTTTCCTTTTTCCAATGAATCTTTCCTCCCTGATGAATTTCTTCTGCTGTCATTGTTGATATCATGAAGAATTGATTACAAAGTTTCAAGTTCAATGCTTGGTCTAAGAGAGATACGGCTTTTGATGGTCCTTTTCTTTCCCTTCTTATTGAAGAGTCTTTTGGTTCTGTTCAATAACTTGTTGTTTAATGGCATCTTGTTTTAGGAGTGCAATATTTTTTTTTTTCTCGTCTCTTTGAGACTATTGTGTATAGATTTAAAAAATTGTTCTTCTTGCATGTTTTTTTCTTCAATGTTTTCTCTCTTCTGTTTCGTTCTGTATCTTTGATTGTAGAGGCTTTCTTCAAGTGGCTGTCCAGCCCTGTTTAGACTGAGGCACTAAAAAGCTAAGTGGAAGGTCTGTGTTCATGAATGGGGCTTGTTACCTGGGGCCTTTATTGTAGATGATGGATCAGAGGTCTGGTTACTTAGGGGGTCTACGGGGGAGCTCTTAAATGTCAGTATCAGAATCTTTTCTTTAGATCTAGTAAGTTTTGTTTGTGTCTGTGAGCATAAGCTTCACCTACCAGCATTCTGGAAGCTGAGGAGGGTGGTGAGTTATGGGATATCAATATGTAGGATGTGTTCTTTAAGTCCCCCTTCCATTTTTTATTTAATGCTTTATCCTCTGTCCTTAACTATACCTGGTGTCCCCAAGATTTTCTGGTTCAGTGCCTCCAGAAAGGTTCAGTGCCTTTCTGCTGGAGGGGTGTCAGAGTGAGCCTCTTGAGAGAGAAGAATCTTATTTTCACTGGCACCCTTTTTCCAACCTTCAGAGGTTCTGGGTGTCTCTGATTCCTGAGCCTTTTTGGAGTTCTGTGGCCTGAATTGGGCTTGAGCTTGCGCCCTGTCCCTCTGTCCCTCTGTCCCAGCTTTCGTGTTCAGCCCTTTGTCAGCTTCCAAGTCACCCTCCATGAGTTTTTCAACCTCAGTTGGTGCTGTGATTGGTGTTGTGGGCACGTTGGGCCAGATAATTCTTTGTTGTGTGGGATGGTCTTGTGTGTTGTGGGGTGTTAGCAGCATTCCTGAGATCATGTAGTGATATGATGGTAGCACACACCTCTCCAGCTGTGACAGCTGAAATGTCTCCAGACATTGCCACATGTCTCTTGGGATGAATGACCCAGCCTGAGAACTGTTTCTTTAGTAACATCTGCTTTCTGGCTTCTAAAAATTTGACCTCTCTCTTCCAGTAATGTCTTTTCTCTTGTTCTTTGGGGTTTACGTCTTTTAAAATTATTTCACTGTGACTTTTCCTGGGGGGTTATTGGGGAGGGATGGTATCAGAAAGTAAAGACAAATATGTGTATTTAGTCTGCCGTATTTTACTGGAAGTCCCTCTAGTGTTTTAACTGTACCTCTCCTACTAATAGACGTTTAGATGGTCTCTGATGTCTTGCTATTATAAATAATGTTATAACAATTATTGCCTAGGTGAGGTTCATTATTTTAGTTTTTTTTAATTTTAAGGACTGAGAATTCCTTAAGAACTTAAATTTAAGGTACCTGAAAGTTCTGATAATTTCTTAATTTTCAAAACTGCTATAACTAAGGTTAGAAATAGGTTAGGAGGAAAAAACAAACCTGTCTTCTTCATAGCCTCAGCTCCAATTCCTGTCTGCACTGCCCCCACCATTAAAAAATTTTTTTTTTTTTTTTTTTTTTTGCATTCCCTCTGCTGGTTTTGCCACTAATGAACCAATTCCCTGTGTATGACCCATTGTCCCCTAAATCCTCCTTTGCAAATCGGTAAAAGGCTGGCCTTGTTTGTTTCTAAGCGGGAATAATAAAAACAATCTGCCAGACTCCTAACATACATGGTTCCATTTAAATCCTTACAGCTCCTCTGTGAGAGGTAGACGTGAGCCCCATTTTATATGTAGGGACCCGGGGCTCCCAGACCTGAGGTTACCAGCCCAAGGTCTGTACCTAAGTGGGGTGTAGTGACTGAGGTTGGTAAGGAAACCAAGCATTTTGTTTTCATTATGCCAGCCTGCCTCCCTGCAGTTGGCTTTTGATATTCATGAGGAAAGAGAAAAAAATTATTTTTCATGTCTCAAATATGAAGTGAAGCAGGAACGCTTTTCCTCTAAGGAGAATCTGAACTTTTGTAGGACCAATTTGTGTGATTTTTGACACAGAGTCAGTACTGAGCTCTAGCCATGTTGAAATTTGCATTTTAATCTCTTGGTGATTTTTCAAGGATTAATTTAAAATGACTAAATTGGTGCATTGCAGATTGAAACAAGCAGTAACCACGGGGTTGTTAATATGACATAGTCTGCGGTAGTGGAAGGAACATGAGTTGTGGACACAGCCCGACACTGGGCTCCACCACTTGGGGACCTTGGACTACTTACATACATTCTCAGAGCCTCAGTGTCCTTATGTAATTAAAAAAAAAAAAATGGGAGGAACAAATGAAGCATTGAATGTAAAGTTCCAAGTGCAATGCTTGGTGCAAGAGAGATACAGCTTTTGATGGTCCTTTTCTTTCCCTTCTTCTCTTTGCTTTCCTACAATCCTAGTCTTAACCTCTTTTGAGGTCTGTGTTGTGGCTACGGGCTAGGGCACATTACTTCTGGGGGCTTGTGTTTCTCTGGGTTTTTGCTAACATTCTGGGTTGTGAAGATCATTTCCTTTCATGGAGTGTGTGTCTGGCCACACAAGTGTCTTAGCAGCTTCCACTGACACCGTGATTTTTGAAGCTTAGAAATGGTGCCAGGAATGAAGTCCAGGACTCCAGTGCCTACCACATGGGGGGTTCTGTAAACATTTATTGACTATCTCCTCTAAGGGGCATACTGAACTTAAGAGAATAAGCAAAGAAAAGGATGGAAGGACTTTGGCACATAGAACTTAATTCTGCCGCCAGAGAATCCTGTTGCTCTGGACAGCTTCAGAGAACGGTTAATGTAAGAAAGAGATAACACCTACCATGGATCAGTTCAGGCAGTATTTGTTATGTCATGGGATCTTCACAGCAGCTTGTGGTGTGGTTGATCTCCCTGCTCTGAAGAAGAAATGAAGCCCAGAGACCTGAAGTAACTTGCCCCTAGTCAGCCGGCCAATAAATGCTAAAACCGGGCATCACACGCAGGTCAATCTGATCCCAGCGCTGAGATGCTGCTGAGCCCTGGGCCTTAGGCTCCATGGCTTCCTATGCCCTTCTAAGAAATTGCTCATCGGCAGTTTCAGTTCTGTCATTAATTTTGTGAACATGTTTAATGTCATTTCTCCTTCCAGAATGAGAGGGATTAGTATTTTTTCGTCGCTGCATCTCTGTAATTAGCACTTTACCTAGAACATAGTAGATTGTCAATATATATTTATAGAATGACTGAATGGTTGGCTGGCTGACTGAGTGAATGAGTGAGCAATGCAGCCACCCCACGGAAAGGGGAAAATAACAATTCTTCTCACTTGGCTTTTGGGTCAGTGTGTCTGCAAGACATTAATGAAAAGCAAACAGAAAATTCTTTCCACTTTTAGATCGCTGTTGAAGTTAATTCTCATTAATCCTGCAATTTCTGTGTCGAAATATTTTCTTCCTTTTCACTGAAAAAGCATCACTAGGTAATTGTTCACCAGGGTTTTTCTCCATCAAGATAACACATGTAGGAGTGAATTTTATACAGGCAATAGTCAAATGAGCATAAATCTTTATAAATTTTAAACAATTGACCTGCACTAAAAAGAAATCCCAGATCAGGAACAATAATATTAGGTATGGGTAGTAATAATAACATTGTAAACTGGCTGTATAAGGGACTTTTTTTTTTTTTTAAGCACCCAGGTTTTGAAGTTTACTTTTGATTAATGGATAATCATATAGACCTTCATTTGGGATATTAAACAAACCTGTCTTAATTATCTGGTCAGTGTCATACCAAGTGGTTAATGATGCAGGAAAAGCATTTAGAATGGACAGTTACATATAACATTGCCCAGGCTCCACTTTGTCAAAAGATGTACCATGATATAGAAAAGATTTATGAACTCATCGTGACTTTGAAAAATAAACAAAGTTGAGGTAGTACTAGAAGGCCTATTATCAAGTACTGAGATTGTAGAGAATTCCATTGTTGCTCTTAAGGGTTGTCAGGTAATTGTTTATTCTAATGGTTTTTCCATTCACATAGGAGGGATAAAAGTTGACCTCTGGGTAAACCCTGCCTTCTTTCCTATAATATACTTCTCTGATGTGATTGCTTAAGTGAGTTTGTGGAATTCTTAGACAGATTATTTTAGAATGCAAATTTATAATTCCCTTTTAAGAATCCCACACAACTAAAGTAACCTAAATTCTTTAAAAAAAAAAAAAATCAATTGAGGATTCTAAAGGTTTACGTTATGGTAAAATAATCTGAGCAAGAGTTGTTTCAGGAAATAAGACCCATTGGCAAAACCAAGCCTCTTGCCTTAGAAGCCTCCTCCAGACACAGTACAGTAAGTCTTTATCATGTGTACTGTGTATGAAGCTGAAAGTCACAAAGACTAATAAAATGACAGACCGTGGGGCGGATTAGCATCTGTTTCGAAGGCTCCAAGGAGTACCCAGCTTAGAGTCGGTTCTTTGGTTTGGGGATTATCTCATTTCCCCAAGGTATTGAACCTAAGACGCTTTTTCTCTAAGCCCCACTATATCCCCTCCCATCCTTGGCCCATCCCCCCAAACCCCCACCTGCTTCCTAACCCCGGGCGTGGATCACAGTGAGCCTGAAGTCCCCAGCCACCTGGATCGGCACAGGAGCCAGCAGGGATGGCTAGAAGTAAGCAGCTATTATGGGGCTTCTCCTGGGGGAAATGAGGTTTGTCAGGTGCCTTCCCCTCCTCTTTGTCTGGATTTAGAGCCACAGAGGGTTAGAGCTGGAAGGGACCTTTACTGTCATTTCTTTGTAGAGATGAGAAACGGGAGCCTGGAGAGGCTAAGGAGCTTGTGCAGCACACACCTTTTCCGAAACTCAACTTCAAGGCTGTTTTGACCCTGTTGACTAGAAACCTTCCTTGGACCTGAGCCCTTCCCAGCCCAAGTAGTGGTCAGCTTCATATCCCTGCTACCCAGCCCTACAGAGTAAGCCCATAATACATGCTAGGCAGATAGGAGAATGCTCACAAGGCACATCATTGATATGTAACTGAAATAATGCTTGAGCTCTATGAATGGAAACAGAATGTCCTTAAACCTAAAAATGTACTGGCACTGAGAAAACTGAACCCTTCTGAGTCTGGACACTGGAAATAGTCCCTCTAAGCAAGATTTTCCTTCCCAGTAGGTGAGTCACACAGAGAATTCATTGTCAGGGAATAAAGGGAATGGTGATTTAGACTTAGCCTTGGTGGCATTATAATCCAGGACACTAGGCCCAAGACCAGATGAGCGGCAACACCTTGCTTGACAGGATTGATGGTTCTTTAGAAGGAGGACTGATCCCACATTAAATGAGTGGACTCTCCCTCTAAAAAACCGGGGAAGTGGACAAGTGTGGTACTCTGTAACCTGGAAGTCCTGGGCGTTGTCTGAGCTTCTTCCTCCCCTCTCCACTTCTCAGGTCTAATTCATTATCAAGTCCTGTGATTCCACTTTACAGAGATCTGTCGCATCCATATCCAAAGCTTTCATCTCAATAGTTTTTTTTGCTGTAATCATTCATTCCGGGAATATGGCGCCAGCCTGTTAACTGATTGTGCTGCTTCCTGCTTGCCCTCTCCTGTGCGTCCTCCATAGGACCTCCAGGAAGATCTTTCCAAAACACATATGTGATTATATCATGATCCTTCGGCAACTCCCTCTGACCCACAAGGGAAGTCTAGGCTCTCACAGAATCTGCACCCAGTTCCCCTGCCCCAGCATGTCCCCTGCTCTAAACCCTGCTCTTCATTTTACTGAACTGCTAAGAGCTCTTCTCTCCTCCTTGCCTCTGTCTCTGCCTGGAATACGCTTCCTCCTGTGTCCACTGAGTGAACCGTTGGTGGGAGGCCCAGACCTAATATCTTCTCCTCTGTCAAGCCTTCCTCCTGTATCGGTCCAGCAAAGTTGAATCTGCCCTTCTCAGGCGGCCCTGGAGTGTGTGCGGCCTGGACCACAGTACTTTGCACACCATACTGATGCCATTGCCATCCCCAGGCTAAATTCCTGGAAAATGGGGATCATCTTTTCTTTAATCTCTGCAGGCCCAGCTCCCAGGTTGGTACTAAACACATAGTAGGAGTTAAATACGTTTGTTGATTGGCTGATTACAGGAGACAGAAATGGGAGGTTGAAGATTTAGTCCCACTGAAGGAAAGTGCTAGGAGGGTGGTATACCTTGTGTCCTTTATAAGTATAAGCTCACAGTATATTCTGGCTGCAGTCTTGAACTAGGACAACTTGCTATGGAAGTCGTCTCTTCTCGTTATTCCCTATACTCTTGTCTTACCCATCAGAGATATATGATTGAGCTGGCTGTGAAATAAACACCTGCTTCTGCATGCAGCCCCTCCCCTATTACCTGATGAACAAACCACCTATTTCTTTACACTTGTACTAAATAGAGCCACACACACCTTAAACAACTCCCAATCCCATCCCCCTGCCATTTTATCTGACTTTGTGAGTTGCTAGTGTCAATTTTGTTTTCCATGAGCCCTTCACCATTGATCACTTCATCCAGCTCAGACCGCGGTTTTCTGACGTCAATGCTGTGTTCTTCCTAATACACCACGTTGTCTGTCTTCCAGGCTGGTGTGTTCCTCTTAGTCCAGCTAAGGAGGCTTAGTCACTGCTTTCTCTACTTATTGATTCTTTCATCAAACTGCTAGGTGATGGGATATGTCATTATACCCAGAGGGACCTCAGTGAAGTGACAGAAACCTACTTGTAACTGAGTGGTTATAAGATAGAGACCAATCACCATGCCTGCTCAAAGTGGAGGAGCTTGACAAATGAGGAATCTAGGAAGACTTCCAGGGGGAGGTGACATCTCAGCTGGGTCTTGGAAAGTAAATGGGTGTCCTCAAGGAGGAGAAGAGCATTCTAGGAGGAGGAAACAACAGAAGTAAAGACCTGAGGGTAAGAAAAGGCATGGCAGGTTTGAGAAATTGGGGATTGGTGGGGCTTAAGCCACTGGATCCTTTAAGGCACAAGGGAGAAAACCCCTTTCTCCAAGGGGTGTTCTTCGGAGATGAAGCATGGTGGAAACTGTAAATGTTCCCTGCAGCTGCTCCCAAGGCCTGCTGTGCCCCACAGGTGCTCCCATGGTCTGCTCTGCCCCACAGGTGCTCCCAAGGCTGAGTGAAGTTCCCGGGGCTGTCGCCACTCCCACCCACTCCCACCCGCCTGGGCGGGTGGCTTCCCAGAAGGAAAGAGGCAGGGGAGGAAGCAGATAAGAAAGACAGCTTCTGTTTAGACACAAATATCTTGGTAATCAGCACAGATGGGATGAGAAATACCAAAAAAAGTACATGACAGTTTAGAGAGAATTTGGCTAAATGTTACATATTTTTAACATACCTGTGTAGAGTTTTTGGAACAAGCACCTGAATCCCTCCGAACCCGATTGGGCCTGGGGGTTATGCCTCAACCAAGTGGTGTTTTTATTTCAGAAATGTTTCCTTCCCCATCCACAAAAGTATCCTTATGATTTTTTTTTTTTTTCTCCCACCAAAATAAGGTGCAGGATTTGTCTCTGACGCTGTGTCTCCTTATTTGGACGGCAAGCTGTGTAACATATTTCTACCCAGCGTGAAGCTTCTTGGCAGACTCTTGAGGCCACGTTTTGGTGGCTTCAGAGTTATCTTTGGATCTGTCAAAAGTGCTAATGGGCTTTCTGGCCTTCTTTAAGCTCCTCATTTCTATTTTCTTTTTACTTCCATCCTCTCCTAAAAGAAAAATTTATGTAATTCATCAGCAGTTAAGCATTTTACTGAAATGCTCAGCTGAGGGCCTTGTATTTTTGTTTGCGAGAATAGCTCTGCCATGTCACGGTCTTCAGAACAAACCCCACCCTGACATCATCAGCTCAGCACTCCTCAGTCCACCGGGCAAGAGATGCACTTGTTGACTCATTGAGACTGCCTTTCTTGTTTTTGGTTTTCAAGTTTGTTAAGAGGCAAGTCGGCGTGGTGGTTAGAGCAAGGGTTTCAGATTCAGGAGACCTGGTTTTGAAACTGGGCTCTGCCTTTTCTAGCTGGGTGACTTTTGCAGACTACTTACCCCTCCTGAGCCTCAGTTTCTACATCTGTAAAATGGAAATGAAACTGCCTTTTTCAGCGCTGTTGAGAAAGATTAGAGAGAACACAGGTAAAGTACCTGTTGTCCAGCACATAAGGATTACTCAGTAAATGGGATAACAGTTCTTAACAGCAGTGTTTCTCTTTCAGCAGGCATACTTTGATCCTGCTTTGTTCCTGTGCTGTGCTTTCTTTCCCGAATACAACTTTTACCTACAATTTTTAGTGATATAAACGATGAGCACAGGCTTAGAGACAAACTCACCCAAGACTGAATATGTACATAGTGTGTAACCTTGGTCATATTACTTCATTTTCTCTGTTGCCTCTGTTTTCTTATCTGTATGTAGAGATGATAATACCTGTTCAAGGAGTGGTTTCAAGATCAAATGAAATAACGTATGTAAAGCTGTGTGTATTGTAGATGTTTAAAAATGTTTAAGTGGGTCAATGTAACGTAAGGGAAAATATATGGGCTCTGGAGTTGGATCTGAGTCCAAATTCTGACTCTACCAGCTACTGAATCTCTCTCAGACTTACTTTATATATTGGGGGAGAAATGCCTCATTGGAGTTTTGTGGAAAGTGCGTAAGATCACACATCCAAAGTATCTGCTATAGTACCTGGTACTTGGTAGGTAGTCAGTATATGGAACTGTTAATTCACTCGCTATAAAGGTCACTGGTTAACCTGGTATTCCAATCAAACAACAATAAATCATAAGATAAGTGCCCATTCTTTTTCCCAACCTGTAATATTGTTGAAAAGCACTTTATGCTATTTTGCATGGAAAATCCACCTGGTTTTCTTGAATTTATGGGTTATGGCTCTTTCATCATTATACATTGCAACCCCTTGGCAGTAGTGTTCCCTCCCCGACCCCCTTCATTTTCAGAGGATTATATTGTGTGGCATTGAAAACCTGTAACATTGAGGAAATTAACATATTCATGTATATTATTAAAGTCAGGTGGGTATAGAAAGGATTGCAGAAATGAAACACATTGTATTTTTTCTGAAACCTAAAGAGGGCCAATCTAGAGTACTAATTAAAGAAATGAAGTCCCGGCTACAGACAAAAGCTGGTTAAAACACTGCTTTGTCACCACTTGCTGCTTGTCTGCAATTTTTTTTTTGCCTTTTGAGTGAAATACCTGGAAATTGTAAATCTTCGAAATTGCTCCAATTCCTGCCGAGTCCTTTCAGAGAGTGTAAACTGTGGAGGAGGGGGACGCCAGCAGTGATGACAAGAGAGGAGCGTGCCCAGCCTTTGCGGGTGGGATCTGTTGGACAGAAACGGGCTCTGTGCCAAAAGCATTTTGGTCCTTGGGTACTTTCTCTTGACTATGCGTATGGTGCAGTGCATTGGGAAAGTCTTAGGATCTGGGGTCAGAAGATCGGAGCTACAGTCCTGTCTTTATTGCTCATGAGACTCTTTGATCTTGGCATCCCTCTCTGAGCCTCGGTTTCCTCATTTGTAAGATTGCAGACTTCCTGTCCTGCTCACCCTTTGGAACTGATAAGAAAAGCAACACAGTGCTGCCTGTGACCTCACGTAAACTGTAATCACCACACACAAGTGCTTCGTCTCTAAAGTCTCTTCCAACTTTGCATTTCATGATTTTACACACAGTGGGATTCAGCCTCCCAGGTGGAAAGAATAGGACAGGGGCAGAGGAGAGTATACTTTCTGATGATTTTTTGCTTCACATGCTTTTTTAGATACCGCCTGTAACAAGAGCAAACAAAATAAGCTACGATCTCCCCTTCTTGTTTCTCCTAGAGAAATCTGACAGAATATTTTGTGGCTGTGGATGTAAACAACATGTTACATCTGTATGCCAGTATGCTGTATGAACGCCGGATTCTCATCATCTGCAGCAAACTCAGCACTGTGAGTAGAGTCATGAGATGGGCTTTTTAATTGCTGTAATTGAAAGATGAATCAGAAAGATTAAAGACAATTTTAGAAAAAAATCAGCCACAATCCCCTCAACATGTCATTTTCATTAATTATTCATGTTTCTTTACAGTGCATGTTTCATTTATTCTTCTGGCTTCACAATCAGTTATAAATAGTTTTCCATTTGGTCGTGTCATGAACACTTTGCATATTTTCACATAAGCTTCCGTCATTGTCATTTTCTTTACATGTCTGCATCATATTCCATTGTATTGATGTGTCATCATTGCCTAGATCTTTCTTCTCTTGATGGCCATTTAGGTTGTTCATAGTTTAATCCTTTAGTAGATAATACTGCAGTGAACATCTTGTGGCTGCTTTGGACGGATGCAGTTCGTATTTGAATGAGTTAGACCATCAGGTCAAAGGACTTGATGAACACTGTGACTTAGGGACTGCCAGACCACTTCCCAAACAGGCTGTATTTGTTTATAGTGAATGCTGCCAGCTGCATATGAGTTACCATTTCTGCTGCAGCCTTGCCAGAATTGTGTGTGTGTTCGTGCATTTGTGTGTTAATTTTGCTAATAAAATAGGTATAAAATGGTATTGCAGGTTTGCTTTATTTTTCTTTGGTTACAGGTTACTGAATATTTTCCATGGGTTTGTTTTCTGTTTATATTTTGTTAATGTCTTTTCCCATTTATCTTATAGGACTCTTGTTTTTTGTTTTTTAATACATTGGAATGAGGTCTTTTATATTGTAATAGCTTTTGCTATATGTATAATATAAACATTTTTTCATATTTTTATTTTAGTTTTTTGTTTTTAACTTGCCAAGTATAGGAGTTTGTATCATTCCCTATATTTCATAAGGAAAATTCTCAAAGACAGAAAGTAGAAATCATTTTACAGTAAACACCCATAGAATTCAATCTAGGTTTTTCCATTAACACTTGACTGTGCTTGTTTTGGCACATGTTTATTTACCTGCCCATCCCACATGCTATCCATCAATCCATCATATTTGATGATGCATTTTAAAGTAAATCACAGACATCAGTATACATCCGCCTAAATAATTGAGCGTGTTTATTATTAACTGAAGTTCAGTATCTCTTTATAGTATTATTTTTCTTTTGAGGTTAAACTTACATACAGAAATTGACTGGGAGTGGAATGCCTAACAGGTACCTCTCTGTTAGAGAGGGTAGAAAGACCTTCTTATAGTGAGAGTTTCCCTAATGAAGGGTCTATGGATAAAATCAGTTGAGTGTTTACATATTACTATAAGGCACCTAATAATGAAAACTTTGTGAGGCTATTAGAGTTTTCTTTATGATTTTCATCATAACTTCATTATTTTATTATTTCTTTGGTGGTGTTTGCTTGTCAAGAACTCACAGTTTTTTCATTGTGCCAGGCTCATAGCATATGCTTGGTGATAAAAGCATGGCCCTTGCCCTCAAGGGGAAAACATCCCAGGGTAGACCTCTTGCTTTGTTTTGCATTTTATTTTAAAGTAGGAGTGCAGTTCATAATCTTAGGACCTGAACACCCAGACTGAGTTTCAGAACTAAAGGATTGCCGCTGTGTCTTTATGAGGCCAATTAGAATAAAAGTACAGTCAGGGAGCACCTGGCTGGGTCAGTCGGAGGAGCGTGTGACTGTTGCTCTTGGGGTTGTGAGTTCAAGCCCCATGTTGGGTATAGAAATTACTTAAATAAAACTTTGGGAAAAAAATGAAAAAAGAATAGAAGTACAGTTGAAAGAGTCTAGTTCAGGGGTGCCTGTCTGGCTCAGTCGGTTTGGCATCTGATTCTTGATTTCGGCTCAGGTCATGATCTCATGGTTTGTGGGTTCGAGCCCCGCATTGGGCTGGCTTTGCGTTGGCAGTGCAGACCCTATTCAGGATTCTCTGTCTTCCTCTTTCTATGTCCCTGCCCTGCTCCCTCTCTCTCAAAAATAAAGAAACATTAGGGGTGGCTGGGTGACTCAGTCGGTTAAGTGTCCGACTTCAGCTCAGGTCACGATCTCACGGTTCATGGGTTCGAGCCCTGTGCTGACAGCTCAGAGCCTAGAGCCTGCTTTGGATTCTGTGTCTCCCTCTCTCTCTGGCCCTCCCCCCCCACCCCGACCACATGCTCTGTCTCTGTCTCTCTCAAAAATAAACAAACACTAAAAAATTTTTTTGAAGTGTAGTCCATAACCAGTTACTGTTATATTGGAGTATTAAATTTCAGTAGAACAAAAAGACATCATATTGATTTCATTTAAATTCCCTATAATAAAATTATGATATTTTGAACTCTTAATATGTGCCAGGCACTGTGCTAAGCACTTTGCAATTACTAACTCATTTAATCCTCACTAAAACAGTGTGTGGTAGGTTCTGGTATTGCCTCCTTTTTATAGATAAGGAAGAATGTACCTTCTGTGTGATTTTTTGTTAGGTAAATATAATAGATTAAACACACAAAAGTATTTCTGTTCTTTCCCAAAACTAAAATGAATTCAAGAATAAATCAACAAGCACAAAGAGCAGATGAAGCAGAGATTTTTAAAAATACTAAGAAAATACTATTATCAGTGTTACGCCCGTATTTAAAAACTAAGGTGCAATGGACAGTAAAACATAATTTATCAAAATTGAATCAAGAAAGAAAAATTGAATAGGTCATTTAATTTATAGAAGTTGAGTCAGTATATAATTTCTTTTTTTCTGAAACACTCAGATGGTTTTACAGATATGTTTTATCAAACATCTCAAGGAATAGATAGATCCCTGCAGTCTTAGACAAACTTCTTGAGAGTCTAGAAAGAAGGAATACACTCCACCTTTTCTTGTGATAATTGTGTAACCTCGACATTCAGCCACACAAGAGATAATACAGGAAAGAAAGTTTATCAGCCAATCTCAGTCATAAACATAATAGTTTTAAAGAAACTGGTAGCAAATGTGTAAAAAATATAATTCATAATAACTCAGTTGGGTTTATTCCAGAAATGTAAGGTTGATAATATTAGAAAAGTCTGTTCGTATAGCTTACCACATTAACATATTAAAAGGGAAGATTCATAGGGTCACCAATAGACCGAGAAGCATGGTAAGTTCATGAATAGGAAGACAATGTATTTAAGATGCCATTCCACTCTAAAATGATCTATATAGATTGCATACAGTTCCATTGAAAATCCCATTAGGATTTTACACAGTGCTTGGCAAACTGATTCTAAAATTAATGCAGAAAAGTCCAAGGAAAAGCGAAGACATACTTGAAAAAAAAGAATGGGTCATGGAAACTAGCTTTACCCGATATCAACATTTTTTGTAGGGCTGTAGTAATTAAGATGCTAGTAATGCACAGGAATACACAAATCGTCTTGACGGAACAGGATCGACATTGCAGAAACAGGCCATGTGTGTGGGGCTCTCGATAGACAACTGAAGTGGCATTGTAAAATCTGAGGGAACGGATAGAGCTTTCAATAATTGATTATCCACATGGGGAAGAAAAGGGAGACGATTTCTATCTTACACTCTCTGCAAAACCGAATCTTAAATGTGTCAAGGACTTAAGTGTGAAAGGCAAAGTTTTAAAACTTCTAGAAGACAAAATAGAATAATATCTGTGATCTTGGAGTAGGGAGAAATTTAACCAAATAATCCAAAATGTACATTGTATAAAGGAAAAGATTAAAATTGGGAAAGTTTGTTCATTAAAAAATATTCAGAGAATGAAAAGACACATCACAAGCTGGAGTTGAGATATTTGCCATATGTAACAACTGACAGAGTATTAATATCTGAAATATATAAAGAACTGCAGTTGAAAAGCAGAAGACAAGTCTATCAATGGAAACATTGGCCAAAAGCACAAATCGGCATTTCACAGAAGAAAATGGCTAATAAAATATGTGGAAAGATGCTCAACTGCCTTAGTAATCATAGACAAGCAAATTAAAATGACAATGATTAAAATACTAGGTTTGCAAAAATGCGATGTCTGATAAAGTCAAGTGTTCTATTGAAATTGGGGAATTCATGAACTACTCTGAAAAGTATGTGGCACAATTATTTGCATACACTCAAAACTCAGCACTTCCATCCCTGGGTAGAATTGTGTGTGTTTGTGTGTGTGTACATGTGCATGCATGTGTGTGTGCATACACCTACCTACACACACTCATTGGTCATTTATAGTGGGGTTTATGTACAAGTATGTTCATAGCAGCATTGGGTCTTTTGTTTTTTAAACCTGGACAGAGGCTGCGTGACCACCAACAGAGAACAGATAAATTATGGTATAGTCATACAATGGAGTCCTGTTATCACTGAAAAAGAACTAAACTACCAACATGATTAGGTCTCTAATACAGACTTTTGAGTGAAAGAAGCTACTGAAGAATATACAGTATGGTTTCATTCATGTAAAATTCAAGTAAGAGAAATTAAAAGGGATATTACTTAGGGATACATACAAACTCCATGGGGGCAAAAGATATAACACAAAATTTAGGTAGCAGTTTCCTCAAAAGGAGTGAAAACAGTATAGTCAGAAAGAGGCATACAAGGGGCATCAGCAGTATTGTTTTCTGTCTTGAGCTTGGTTAGGGAATCAGCAAACTATTCTGTCAGGCGTCCAATAGTAAATATGGCTTTGTAATCCAAACGGTCTTGTAATTACTGGACTACAACCTTATAGTTTACAATCCGTAAACTAGTGGGAGAGCCTGTGTTCCAGCAAAACTTTATTTACAAAAATAGGCAGGACAGACTTGGCCTTCAGGCGGTAGTTTGCCAACCATGAAGCCAGGGTGCTGGATTTCAGATTCTTAAGTTTTTGTTTGTTTTTTTTTTCTTTTAAAAGTTGATTATATGGGAGCACCTGAGTGGCTCAGTCGATTAAGCGTCCAACTTTGGCTCAGGTCATGATCTCACAGTTCATGGGTTTGAGCCCTGCGTTGAGCTCTGTGCTGACAGCTGGGAGTCTGGAGCCTGCTTTGGTTTCTGTGTCTCCCTCTCTCTGCCTCTCCCCCACTCTCACTCTGTCTCTCAAAAGCGAATAAACTTAAAAAATTTTTTTTTTACGTTGATTATATGATATACATAATTTTATATGTATACATATTTCAGAATTTTTGAAAAGTTGAAAAAGAAGATACCAAGCCCCTTCATCGTGAAATGTTACAACACAGACATAGAGACAAAGCAGTGCTTATGCAAAGGTTAAGAATTAAAATTGCATGAGATTTGGCAGGGGCAGTTCTAGAACCCAGAAGATGGTGCAGCAGTATCTGGTGCTTCTCGGGGAAAAATGATTTCTCACCTGAAATTCCGTGTGTATCTAATGGAAGCCGCTACCATACCTCATCAACCTCCTGAGGTCCCTGTTCCTCCACTCTGCCTTCTCGGTTGTGGATACACCATTAGTTCTCTTGAGGGCCAACCACTCTGCTGATCCACCTGACTTCATTCAACTGGTATTTTTCATGGCCCCATTTTAAGGCAGTGGGGATACAACAGACAAAATCCCTGTCCTCACGAAGCTTACGTTCTAGTAGGCAGACCTTCAGTAAACTAAGTTAAATATATAGTACGGTAGCTAATGATTAATACTAAGGAGCATAATAAAATGAAGAAGGAGACTGAATGGGAAGGGTAAGGCATTGCATTTTTAGGTCGATGGTCAAAGAATGCCTTATTCGGAAGGTGATGCTACAGGTTCCTTCTTACTACCTTAAGAGAATTCCTCTGACATTGAGCTCCTCTCTGATGTGTCTGTTTGCTTCTCTATTGGCTATTCTTAGTAGCTTGCTGATATGGTGGAATAGCTCCCAAACCTCAAAACAAAACTTCCACATCCCCTTTATCCCATTTTTAGTCTCCCTTTTAGAACAAAATTCCTTGAGAGTTACTTCTATTAAGTGTCTAATTCTTCCCCTCCCCTTTCCCCAGTCTGCTGTTAGGATTTAGCCCCATCCTTTCCACTGAAACCGCTTTGTTCAGGGCACCGATGACCTCATATCAAGTAAAATTGAAATGAATTAGTGCTTACAGAGTCCTTAGAATGGAGTCTGGCCTATAGTGTGTGTGTGTGTGTGTGTGTGTGTGTGTGTGTGTGTGTGTATAAATATATATTATATATATATATAAATATATATATTTATAAGAAGTTAATAACATCTATAATGGGAAGTAAAATACTGTTTAAAATTAGGAAATCGTTATTTAGAAATAGATAAATACTGTGTTGAATATGAATACTAGGAATTAAGGTTAAGGACTTTTTTTTGAGCTTTTTGTAGTTTTGTTTTATGGCTATACACATGTATCACTTTGACTTAAACTTTTTGTTTAAAAACAGTTGATTTTTAAATAACTTCTGAATTTTGCTGATTGATAGTAGAAACCTCTTTAGGAAGAAGGGGGTGGTTCTTCTTATATCTCACATGTGGCCAACAGCATCCCGATGTGTAATTTCTCCAGGGATACAGTAGGTGAGCAGACATCAATTTTATCTAAGCCTTTGTACTTCTCCAACTTCAGAATTTAAAGTGATTTTTTTTTTTTTAAGTTTTATTTACTTAAGTAATCTCTGTGCCCAACGTAGGGCTTGAACTCATGACCCTGAGACCAAGAGTTGCCTGCTGTTCCAGCTGAGCCAGCCAGGTGCCCCTAAAGTTTTCTAATTGTTGCCTTTTATTTCCTTAGTAGTGACTTTTCATTGTCTTTTCAATGACACGGGGAATGCAAAGGTTTTAATAGCCTGAGGTTTCTTCTTCTTCTTTTTTTTTTTTTTTTAATGTTTATTTGTTTTTGAGAGAGAGACACAGAGCATTAGCAGGAGAGGGGTAGAGAGAGGGAGACACAGAATCTGAAGCAGGCTCCAGGCTCTGAGCTGTCAGCAGAGTCCGACACGGGGCTCGAACTCACAGACCGTGAGATCATGACCTGAGCCCAAGTGGGATGCTTAACCAACTGAGCCACCCAGGTGCCCCTCTTGCCTGAGGTTTCTGATGGCCCTCTCTTGATAAACCAAGATGTGGCCTATCATTACCTTGGCAAACCACATTTTTCTCAATTTTGTTTGATAAGATGTAGGCTTGATCCTCCTCAGGACCATCAAGCATCTGAAAGATGAAAACTGTCAAACACTCCAGAGTGCCATTTTGTATATAGATGACTGTGTCAATAGAGATGAACCCAGCAATATTTAGTTCAGAGTCAAGTAATACTCATTTCGGGCTTTTCTTGGTCAATAATGTGATACTCTATATAAGAAAAATGTGAGTTTTTGTTCTCTTTGCTCAGTTAATTCATATTGATTGTTTTCCTTTATAAATGATAAATAGGGAAGGCTTACCTAAATCTTGTTCTCTAATGTAAATACTTCAGTGTGATCTCTTCTGGCACAAAGGCCCCATTTTTCTTCCAGATTTTTATATCTGAATTTAACTCCTGGTGCTTTTTTTTTTGTAAGTCTTATGGATAGCAGGTCGGTCTAAGACAAGACCTTTATGGACATGGTGTCCTGTAATTCCAAGAAGAGTCCTGGAAGATCAGTATTATCCCCATTTCACAGAATGGTTCATCCCCTCAGAGAGATGAAGTAAACTGACCAAGGTTAGGTCCTAGGACCTTAGGGCCTTAGGATGCAGTGTGGCTTTAGGAAAGGGAGAAACAGCCAGGAGGATGATACATACAAATGACTCATAGTCCCTTCACAGCGCTTGCCTTGGGGATCAGGTATGTTTATTGGGTGTCACCTCAAACTATTATCAGAACCCTAGCCGTGGGAACTGTCAAAGGAGCCAGAGGCACATTGTTAAAATATCCTCCCACTGAGGGAATTTGAGAATTCTCCTAGAGAGCCAAAGAAGTAGTCTGAGCCCAGTCCGAAGGATAAGGTGGCTGATGGAGCTGGTTAATACTGGTTTGGGTAAAAAATAAGTCCCTGATTGTATAGTAATTAGAGGAACTTCTTGTGTAGCTTGTAAATCGTTCCAAGACTGCCAAAGAGGTGTGTTGACCGCATCAGTGGACTAAGTGTGTAGAACGCCCTCATTCAGATTCATACCCCTGTGTTTTATAAGGGAGGTCCCCGGTTCTCCCTCACACCCTGTTAAAATTCTTCTAAGTTAACCTTTTTCAACCACCTACGATGTGCCGGGCATTGTGCTAATCCTGTGTGTGTGTGTTCATTAGTTTTTGCAGCAACCCTAGGAGCTAGTTGGTTGGTTCTCTTCTCCCTTTGCAGATGAGAGTATCTGGCCCTGGGAAGGTTGCAGTGTCTTGTCTAAGATGCTTGTCTCTGCCAGCAGAGATGGGATGGAAACCCATCACCTTTGAATGCACATTCAGAACATTTTATTTCAGATTTTGTAAGCACTTGCTATATGCCTGGCCCCACCCAACACCAGGGAAAAAGAAGGGCGATACGTGAATTTCTAACTGACGCACTCGCCCACGAGCACTGCTCAGATTGAACCCACTGTGTCTGTGGTTGTTACATTCACCCGTCCACTAGCCTCACCCCAGCCGTGAGTGCGGCCTTGGTGGGTCCCTGGGCAGTATCTTCCCCAATTCACTGTGGCTTCAGGCCTCTATTACTGCAGTTCCTGTCAGCCCCTGGGCATCTTGGCCCTAATCGCTCCTTCTATAATTTAGGGGTAGTGCAAGAAGTTTTGTAAACCGAGACTATCCAGTAAATGATGACAAAGGCATATTTACTTTCTAAAGGAAAGTATTTTATTTGTTTTAATTAATTAATTTGTTTTATTCGGCGGACTTGTTTTTAATGTTTATTTATTTTTGAGAGAGAGAGAGAGCGTGAGCAGGGGAAGGTCAGAGAGGGAGGGAGACACAGAATCCAAAGCAGGCTCCAGGCTCCAAGCTATCAGCACAGGGCCCAGTGCGGGGCTCGAACTCACGGAACGTGAGATCATGACCTGAGCTGAAGTCAGGCGCTTAACTGACTAAGCCACCCAGGTGCCCCTCAGCAGACATTTTTTAAAACTACTTCTGAGGAAGGAAGCACAGTTTAGTGACAAGACCATCATCTAATTAATTGAGCTTCCACATCTAATTATTTGTGTAGTACTCACAACTGTGAAAAGAATGGTTACTTTTTTGATAGTACCTCATTTAGGGGAGAAAAACCCCCAAATGTCTTCTCCCTGTCAGTTTCTTCCTAAGTGTAGTGGTGGAGGACGTGGGTGAGTGATACTGAGTGTCGTAGGTGTGCAGAGACGGGTACCTCCCCAACCTTGCCCCAGTCCCATCCCACCCACTCCCGCTAACAGCATCCATTTACCTTGGTGCCACCTGGTCTCGTCACCTAAGAGGGCCAGTTTGTGCACGAGGCTGTTTTTTCAGACTTGGCTTCATTTTCGCTCCTTTCCTGATGAACTCCACCTGTTCCTGACTATGCCAGCCTGTGTCATGGGACGGGTACCCGAATGATGTGTGTAAAGCTTTCCTAGCTCTCCTGGCCTAGAAATAACTAATCCTGTTTGCTTATCTGCAGCTCTTGAAGCAGAGAGGAGAGTGGCAGTTTAAGAAGGTTGGAAATACTGGACCGGAGCCAGGCCCTCTCTGCCTGCACACTCCACTCTGCATGTTCCAGCCGTAGGAACAAACTGCATTATTTTGTTTCAAACTGTGCTCAAGGGAAGCCAAGACCTTGTAACTGGAAACTTACCAAACAGAGAATTCTAAGACTAAATTTAGTGTTCTATTTAAAAAATAAAATAAAATCGAACATTTTGTTTGTTCATCTTTTATATGTTAAAAAAAGAGAGATTAACCTAGTTCACACTAACAACCTAAGAAGAGTATTCAAAGAAGTGAGAAGAAAACTAATCCTCTTGGTGAAGAGGGAAATCCTTCACAAAATGTAATGAAGTGGCGTGAAATACAGACTCTGCAGCCAAACTCTCAAACAGCGTAGCCTCTCTAATCTTCATCACATAAAATTTTATTGTGGCTCAGAGAATATTAAAAACTTAGAAAGAAATGAAAGGAACTTCCACTGGCAGGAAGTAGGAGAGAAAAGATTGGTATGTTTTCTTTATGTGGGTTTTTCTCTGGTTTTGAAACGTAAATACAATTACCTGCTTTTTGAGCTGTGTTCTTCATTTAATTACGTGTGCATTGGTTTTCTCCTGTTCATGTTGAGCTGTAACTAGAAAGAAGAACCTGGAGATGTTA
>NC_064807.1:80421374-80516084 GCF_023721935.1 Panthera uncia | reverse complement strand
CAACTGAAAGCGTGACCTCCCTACTCCGTGTTTAAGGGAAATGTTGACATGGTAACACCAGTCCATCTACCATATTCCATCCCAAGAATGGTAAGATCCAAAAGAGAGATGGGCAAGTGGCTTTTGGTAAGTGAGTGGGGACAGATTGAAGGGTGTCATTTGGGCTTAGCTGTACATCAGAATTCCTGCAGCCAGAGGTTTAGACTATAGCTCCTAGTGTTAAAAAAAGAAAAGAAAAGATAAGAAAAAAAGTTGAGGTGTAAAGATCTCTCTTCCTAACCGTGTGACCTGAGCATATTAACTTAGTCATCTTCATTCTTGTGAAACCCTTTCCCCTGCTGGGACTTGGGGGGGAATGTAGAGCCCCCAGAGTTTTTGTGACAGTTAAAAGGCCTAAGAGATGTGACCCACCTAGCATTGGGCCTGCCACAAAATGAGCCTTTGGCAAATGTCACTGTTCTTCCTTATTCCGCTTCCCCAGAGAGGGCCAGTGGAAATATCCGTGTCCTCATGGTGCTTCAATTATTTTTTCTTTCGGAATTTTTTTATTTGCAGAAAGTCAGAAACATGGCCCTGGATGATGTCGTGATCCTCAACGTGGACACCAACACCCTGGAAACTCCCTTTGATGACCTCCAGAGCCTCCCAAATGATGTGGTGGGTAATGAGCTCTTGAGGTCTGACTCCTGTGAGTTCGGGCAGTGGACATGAACATGACTTTCGAGAACGGAAAGGAGGGGAGACGGTCGTGGTTTTCCTCTGGCCTAAGAACTACAGTTTGTTTCTCTGCTGCGTCTGCCACCTTTGTCTCAGTGAAGGAAAGTTGGAGGGTGGTTCGTTTTGTTTAGTTGCTTTGCTCTCATAACGTGCATCTGGGGGGCTGTGTAGTGATCCCAGCGTCTAGTCAGCTCCTCTTTGTGTGGGAGCCTCGGGGACTTGCGTCCCCTCTCCAGCATATTGCCGCATCCCGAGGACAGCACAGCTTCCCCTGAGCAACTCCGGAGGGCTTTCTGTGTGAGCGATATGGGACACTTCAGGTCTGTATGTCTTTCCTGGACCATCATCAAGCAGCCATTTTCCCATGTAGCAAGATATCTGCTGACAGTGCTCTGAATGTGGCTCTCTGTCCCATAAATCTTAAATACCTAACGTCTAGACAGATAGTGGGCTCTCTTTAGCAAAAGCAACCGGCTGCCACATTTGCCACGCCGACACCTGACCACCTACCTGTCTCAGCGTTGCTACTCAGGCTGCCTCATGGGCAGCTGTGCGAAGCAGACCCAATCTCCCCCATCGTCCACAGGAATGAGGAGGACTGGGGCTCACTGGGAAATAGGGTTTTGATGTTTCTGGTGTGACCTCCATGGCTCTGTCTGCTGGAGGATCTATAAAGTTATTCTGACTTCCAGGCTGAAGGGGGTAGATGTTCCCGGCCCCATGTGCTGACGTGGGATCTGGTCTGTGCTGCTGGGTTTGTGTCGTGGGAAGTGGAGCTCCATTCCTGCCGGAGGTCCCCGTGGCGCTTTGGGGTTAGCTGTCTGGAAGAGATGCTGCTGTTTGTTGATGAACAACTTGCAACGTGGTTTCAAACTCCTCTACTCTTAACTCAGCGTAAGATTTGGGGAAGTCATTTGTGCTACATAAAGATGTTCTGGGGCACCTGGGTGGCTCAGTCAGTTGAGCGTCTGGCTCTTGATTTTGGCTCAGGTCATGATTCCGGGGTCACAGGATTGAGCCCTGTGTCCAGCTCTGCGCTGTGCGTGGAGCCTGCTTAAGAGTCTGTCTTCCCCACCTCCCGCCCCCACTCTGCTCCACTCCCCTGCTCTTGTGCGTGCGTGCTCTCTCTCTCTCTCTCTCTCTCTCTCAAATAAAATTTAAAAAACCCACAAAATTTAAAGATGTTCTATTTGTAGTCTAATTAAACAATGGCTACCATTCATTGACTTCCTATGTGCTAAACTCTATGCTAAGAGCTCGTACTGACCCCTCATTTCCTCTTCACACTGCCCTGAGGAAGGCATTTTCCTTATTCCTGCTTCGTGCCCAGAGCTAGAAAGAGGAGGAGCCAGGAAGTGAACCCAACTCTGTCTCTCCTGAGAGCTGCCAAGCCCCACATCCTCTCTAGGGGCCGTCTGCATTCAGGGATCACATGCAGTTAGCATTATAGCCCAGTGGAGTAGGTGTTCTCTCCTTTACATAGGGCAGATGAACCTCAGAGAGCACATGCCCTGCTATAGGTCATATGACTGGCTAGGGCAGAGCTGAGATTGGACGGCACCGAAGCCCACACTGCCTCCTCTCCTTATACCCTGCCCCCACCCCCTTCTGAGGCAAACAGATGGCAGAAGCAGGAAAAAGGAAAGGACCAGACACCATGAGGCTCTACCTATTTGTGTCAGGACAAGGTATGGGCTTGGGATCTCAGGGCCTCCTGACCATAGTTTGAATCATTGGTCCAAAGAATATGTGGCTTCCACCCTGGTTCCTTCCTAGGGAAAAGCTTTCCCCTTAATCCATGGGTGCCATAGGTATGGACCTGGCAGTTCCTGAGTGAATTTTGTAAGTGAGCCTGAGGTATCAGATGCTAGGAATGGCCAGGGGCCTGGGGCAGCCCAGAATGACTGGCTGATAGCTAGGAAACAGTGAGGTAGACTGGTCCCATCTGCTGTGTGCTGGCCCAGTGCTGGGCATCAAACAGCAAAGATGAAATAGATCTAGTCCTTTCCTTCAAAGAGGAAAGTAGGGGAAACAGATATGTTAAAAAAAAATATATATATATATATATATATAAACATATATATATAAACATATATATATATATATATCACGATGTAGCATAATAGGGGTCACAAGGGAAATAGGAATCAGGCACAGAAGGGTCCAGGGATGACAAAATTTGGGAGACGGAAATAGAGGCTTCCTGAAGATGGCACATTCCAAGATGCTTTTTAAATGATCGTCGCAGTGGTCTCGGGGAACCAAAGGAATGTAGGCAAGTTATTTTTTTCTCTCTGAGCTCAGGCTCCCGTGTTGGAAGGAGGAGTGTGAGCCCTGTAGTTAGGATTGCTGTAGCAAATAAACAAGATGGTTATGTTCCTCAAATGCTTAGAACAGTGCTCACGTATTGTTAGTGTTCAATAAATGGTACCTGCATTTGTTTTTCATAAAATTGTTGTTAATCATTGCAGCCAGAGTTGGAGGACAGTTAGGTTCCCTAAAAGTCCTCTGCCTACACAAAAACGAGGTCTGTGGCAGGGTTGAGAACGTTCTACAACAGTATTCAGCATGGGGCTTCAGAGCCATGAAAGACTCCAAACAATGGATAGGGAATGTGGTCCGTAAGGCAATTGTGTTTCCGGGGAATGCATAGGTTTGATCCCATAAGGCTGTGTGAACTGTCACATCCTTGAGAGAAGAAACCACATGCTGTGCATCTTCGTGTCCCTTGCCTTCAGCACAGAGCCGGGACTTGCAGGGCACCGCCATGTCCACAGCTGACCTCACAATTTCCCCTTTGGTTGGAGGTGCTTGTTTGTGGCATCTGACAGATTCTGCTTCTTCAGCCGTTTGTCAAATTCTCTTCTCCCATTCTCCCTCCACCACCTAATCCAGGCTCTTCGTTTTCTCCCCACACCATTAACCACCAGCCCGTGAACTTGCTCCTCTGACTCCAGCCTGTCCTCCTCTTGCACCAGAGCAGCCTTTCCAAAAATAAATTTAACTGCATTTCCCTCTTAAAACTACTCCATTAATGAACATAATTAAAAAACAGAAACAAACAAGCGAAAAACAAAACGAAACAAAAACCCATTACCTCTCAGTGCCTATAGCTTAGAGGCGAATTCCTTTTGTTGGCTTTGAAATCAGACAGACGCGTCTTTCATTCCTGGCTTCTCCACTGTACTAACCGTGTGATCTTGATCAAAATTACTTAGGCTCTCTGAGCCTTAGTTTCCTCATAGGTTGTTGTGGGAATTGAAGGTAATGTATATAATATATGTAAAACATACATCCTATGAGTGTGATAGATGGTAGTTAGTGATGATGATTATGGATGATGATTTATGGATATTTACGATGAGCATGGCATTCAGGGTCCTCTTTCATATTCTGACTCTCCTGGGTGTTTTTCTGATAGCTTTAGCTCTCTCCCCTCCCAGCTCCAAACTCCATACATAATTGGAACTGTTACTAGTTCTGCAAACCTTGCATGTTATTTTATAACTTCAAACTTTGCATATAGTCCCCCACCCCCCGCCCCCAATGTCCTGCCCCACCCGCCAATCTCCTACTCAATCTTCAAGACTTACTCTAAATGTAAAACTATAAAAATCTTCCCTGGAGCACTTGGCTGGCTCAGTTGGTAGAGCATGTGACTCTTAATCTCAGGGTCGTGAGTTCAAGCCCCACATGGGATGTGGAGCCTACTTAAATAAAGAAGTAAGTAAGTAAGTAAGTAAATAAATAAATAAATAAATAAAACCTTTCGTAACCTCTACAGGTCATTTCACTATATCTTTCTCTTTGTGTTCACAGCCCCTTGTATAATTGTGTAATTATACTTGTGTAATTATACGTCTCACCCAACAGTATAATTGAGTATATACTTCTGGCTTTTCCTGTGAATTGTGACTTCTTTAAAGGCAGGAGTCAGGTTTTATTCATCTTTGTTTCCCAGAGATGCAGCAGCCACTGAATAGATAGGTAGAAGGGCAGAAGGGACACATGGATTGGGTTATTTTGGTAGATGAAATCTTGCAAAATGTGGCACCCGTGCTGGAAATTTTACTAAAGGAGGCCTCTGTCCCGCTTCTAGCCATGATGGAATAATTGGAACTGGCTTTATCCTCCCACCATTAACAACTACAACTCTGGACAATTTTAAAAAACAGTGGTTTTCACATGTTAGACAACAGGCCGTGCAGGACTTCGATTCCTGAGAGAAAGGAAGCAAGTGAGGTGAGGCCTGCCATTCCCCTGGCTTTTTGCCTTGAGGCATTTCTGGACCATGGTGCCAGGAGGGGATCCCCAGCAAAGCACACCAGTTTTGCTGAGTCGAGGGGTCAGAAAGCTGAGCTTAAGGGCGAGATGGTTTAAATTTGTGGGTCAGAGTACCGGACTGGAAGAAGGCGCTCATCACAAGAGCTCCAGAAATCTGACTCAAGTCCTCTTGACTAATGTGCTAAAGACTGACCTGCCCCTGTGTAGGGTGGAGCTCACACAGACTCTCGCTCACACAAGCTCTGACCAGCCAGAGTAAGATCTTGCTGTTCAATGAGGACAGTCGTTAGAGACCGCCGGAGACCATGCCTTGGTAGGACTCTAAGTTCGCTCTAGAGTAAGGATTCTTTTAGCCTGGCCCTAACCAAGGTTAAAAGCAAACCTTGAGAAGCATAATCTCTCTTGTTTAATCTGAATACCAGTTACGTGGGCAGGAATTCATTCATCAAGCTGAACACCAATGTTATGTGTGTGTTGTATATTTAAACTTCAGTAAAAGTTTTAAAACTATTTCTTTAAAAAGAAAAGGCCTTGAAAGGTTCAACCTCATATGCAAGGAATTTAACTTCCCATCAAAATAAACTATAACTCTCTTTAAAAGAAGACAGTAGGGGCACCTGGCTGACTCAGTCACTGGAGCATCCACTCTTGATCTCAGGTTTGTGAGTTCAGACTCTATGTTGGGTGTAGAGATTACTTTAAAGACAAAAAAGCCAATAAAATCCATATACAACAATGTAACATTCACAGTATCTGGCAACCTATTTTAAATATATGAGAAGTGTTGAGATCAGAAGAAATGTAGCCCATAACAAAGAGAAAAATCAGTAAAGAAACAAGCTCAGAAATGGTGGAATTAGACAAAGGTCTTGAGATGTAAAGGATTATAAATCAATATGCTCGTGAATTTAAAGGAAGACCTGAACTATTTGAGAAGAGAAATAGAAAATATAAAAAGAATGAAAAGGAACTTGTAGAAGTGAAAAACAGAATACCTGGAATGAAAATTTCATTGATAGGATTAAGAGGATATTAGACACCACAGCATAAAAGATCAATGAACTTAAAAACATAGGAATAAAAACTACCCACTGTGAGGCAGAGAAAGGGAAAACACTGGAAAAGATTAATAGACCCTCTAGGACCCATAGCACAATATTAAGAGGATTAAAATGCTTATCATCCTAGAAGGAGAGGAAGGTGGGGAAAGACAGAAGAAAAAATATTTAAAGAAATTATAGCATTTTTCTTTACTTTTGATGAACATTGTAAATTCAGAGTTCCAAGAAGCTCAAGGAACCTCAAGCATAGTAGATCCACACAAAACCAGAGCCCAGAATGATAATTACTCAGAACCACTGATAAAAACAAAGGCTTAACATTAGCTGGAGAAAGAAGACACATTACGTAAAAGGAAGAAGTAATGACTGAAGACTACTTATAAGAAACTACATAAGCCAGAAGGTAATGGAATGACATTTTTAAAGTAATGAAGGGAAATTTTTCAACCTAGAAATCTATATCCTTCAACAGGATGAAAATATCCTGCAAAATTGAAGACAAAATTTAAGACCTTTTCAGATGAAAAAAGTGAGAGAAAAATCACTGTCAGCAAACACTACGAGAAATATTAAAGGAAGTTCTTCAGATAAAAGAAAAGTGAAACCATTGAGAAACTTCAACAATAAAGGAGGGAAGAGTGCCAGAAATAGTTAATATGTGGGTAAATGTAAGAGACTTCTTTCGTCATTTTTTGTATCCAAAAAAAATTTTTTTTGACGTTTATTCATTTTTTTTTTTTAATTTTTTTTTTTAACGTTTATTTATTTTTGGGACAGAGAGAGACAGAGCATGAATGGGGAAGGGGGAGAGAGAGAGGGAGACACAGAATCGGAAGCAGGCTCCAGGCTCTGAGCCATCAACCCAGAGCCCGACGCGGGGCTCGAACTCACGAACCGCGAGATCGTGACCTGAGCCGAAGTCGGACACTCAACCGACTGAGCCACCCAGGCGCCCCACGTTTATTCACTTTTGAGAGACAGAATGCAAGCAGGGGCAGTGAAAAGAGAGAGGGAGACACGGAATCCGAAGCAGGCTCCAGGCTCTGAGGTGTCAGCACAGAGCCCGACGTGGGGGCTCGAACCCACAGACCGCGAGATCACGACCTGAGCCGAAGTCGGACGCTTAACCAACTGAGCCACCTAAGTGCCCCTAGACTTCTTTCTTCATTTTTAATTTCTATAAATGATAATTGAGTATTTAAATTAAAAAATACTAACGTATTGTGTGTTGTAACATGGGTAGAAGTGAAATGAAATGTATGGCAGCGGTAACAACAGAGGACAGTGTGTAGGTGGAGAAAGGAAGCATACAGTTTTCAGATTCTTAAATTCTATGTAAAATGGTATGACATTGTTTGAAGGTAGACTCTTCAGTTAAAGATGTATACCGTAAACCTTAGAGGAGCCGCTAAGGGGGAAAACAAGATGTACAGCCAATAAGCCAATATTGAAGATCCAAACCATTTAGAGGGAGGGGGAAGGATGATGGAACCAAACACAGAGGGAACAAGTAGAAAAGTTAGCAAGATGAGAGATTGACCCACTATATTGATTATTGCATTAAATGTACATTGTCTAAATATTCCAATTAAAGGAGAGTAATTATATAAATAATCAAGACCCAATGGGATGCTGTCCACAAGAATTTCATCTCAAAGAGTCAGCCAGATGAAAAGTAAAAGCATGGGAAAGGTACACCATGCAAATACCAGCCAATAGAGAGTTGGTGGGAGATGAGAGGCAAATGTTGCTCATAGAAGAGTTCCAAATATCTGTAGATACTGTCCTCTCAGGAGAAGGAGCTTAATCATCCCCACCCCACCCCACCCCACCCCACCCCCTGCAACACACATACACTTGAGTGGGGGCTGGACTTACTTCCAAGAAACAGAGTCTGTAAAGGGAGAAAGTGTAACTTGAATGGACAGATGTCAAGCACTTCTTCAAGTGATCAAGTTTAATGTCACCAGTGATGTTGTGTGAAGATTATGTAACCTTGATACGATGAGAAGGATACATGACCTCTCAGGCATTCTTTCCAAAAACCCAAATAATGACAAAAAACTTCAGTTAACCGAAAATTGCGGGATATCTTATAACATACCTGACTAGTACTTTTCAAAACTGTCAAGGCCAGGGGCACCTTGGGTGGCTCAGTTGGTTGAGTGTCTGACTCTTAGTTTCGGCTCAGGTCATGATCCCACGGTCGTAGGTTTGAGTGTGGAGCCTGCCTAAGTTTCACTCTCTCTTTCCCTCTCCCCCATTCATGTGTGTCTCTCTCTTTCCCTAAAATAAAATTTGAAAAGCTGTCAAGGTCATAAAAAGCATAGGAAAGCCTGAGGAACTGTCACAGACCAGAGAAGACTGAAGAGAAATGACAAACTAAATACAAGGTGGAATTCTGGATTGGATACTGGGATAGAAAAAGAACACTACTGGAAAAATTGGTGAAATCACAATGAGGTTTAGAGTTTAGTTAATAATGTGTTAGTTTTGACAAACGTGCTCTAGTAATATAAGATCTATTAGGGAAACAAACCGTGGAGTGTATAGGTACTCCCTGTAGTATCTTTGCAACTTTTCTGGAAGTATAAAAATATTGCAAAATAAAAAGGATATTTAAAAAAGTTTTTTTAACGTTTATTCATTTTGTGAGAGAGAGAGAGAGCGAGCGAGCATGAGTGGGGGAGGGGCAGAGAGAGAGGGAGACACAGAATCCGAAGCAGGCTCCAGGCTCTGAGCTGTCAGCACAGAGCCTGACGCAGGGCTCGACCCCACGGACTGTGAGATCATGACCTGAACCGAAGTTGGATGCTTAACTGACTGAGCCACCCAGGTGCCCCAAAAGGATATTTTTTAAAAAGGAAATAAGAGAGTTTTATAAAGAACTCTGTGCCTATAATTTTGATAAATTAGATAATCAAATTCTTTGAATACACAAATTACCAAAAGTTACTCAATAAGAAATAGAAAACAGAAAAAGTAGCACTATTTCTATTAAATAAATTTGAATTTGTAATTAAAACTTTCCCACAGAGAAAATTCCAGTGCCAGATAGTTTGGTTAATTCTATCATGCATTTAAGGAAGAACAAATAGCAACCTTACACTAACCTTTTTGAGAAAATAAAGGGGAAAGGAACAGCTCCTGCCTTATTTTCGGAGGTTAGCATTACTCTGACATGAAAAGCACATGAAGAATCTACAAGAAAAGTGCTGGCCAATATGCCTCATAAATACAGATGTAAAAATCTTTAACAAAATTTTGACGAATTGAATACAATCTATAAAAAGGCTAATACCTCATAGAACCACATATTTTAGGAAAAATTCAACCCCTCTCATGTTAAGAGCTCTTTACAAACGAGGTTTCCTCATTGTGATCAAGAGCATCTTGGAAAAACCTACAGCTAACATCTTACTTACTGATGAAAGAATGAATGCTTTTTCCTCTCAGAATGACAACCAAAAGAATGTCTGCTCTTCCCATTTCTATTCAGCAATGTACTAGTGGTTCTAACCAGCTTTGCTAAGACAAGGAAGAAAAAAAGGACGAAGTAAAATCGTCTTTTTTTCAGATATGATCATGTGTATGGAAGATCCTAAGGAGTCTTGTAAATTAATTTAGCAAGCACGTAGGATAAGGTCAGTATACAAGAGCTAAATATATTTCTATATAGTGGTGATAAGCAGTTGAAAAGTGAAAAATTTTAAGTGCCATTTAAAATGGCACACAAAATATTGAGGAATAAATTTAACAAAACATGTGAGATTTGTATACTAAAAGCTATAAAATATTTCTGAGAAAAAAACCTAAAAGACCTAAACAAATGGAGAGATATTCCATATTTTCGATTGGAAGACTCCATATTTTAAAGATGTTAATTTTCCCTGAATTGATCTATAGATTCAATATATTCCCAACCCAAATTCCAGATGGCTTAAAAAAAAAAAAAAAAAACTTGACAAGCTAATTCTAAAATGTATATGAATATGCGAAAGATCTAGAATAGCCAAAACAATGTTGAAAAAGAACAAAGTTGTAGGACTTACATTGCCTCCTTTCGAGACTTACTATAAAATTACAATAAGTGTACATATATAGTTCGATAGAACAGAATAAATATTTCAGAATTAGACCCAACTGATCTCCAACAAATATGCCAAAGTAATTTAATAGAGAGATGATAGGTTTTTCAACAAATGTTACCAGAGCAACTGGATATCCACACAGAAACAAAATGAATCTACTTTTACCTCACGTAAATTCTAGTTCAAAATGGATTCTGGACGTAAATATAGAAGCAATAACTATAAAATGAGCAGAAGAAAATAGAGGAGAAAGTCTTCATGAGCTTGGGGTAGGCAAAGATTTCGTAGACATAGAAGGCACGCATCATAAAAGCAAAAGCAATCAATCAAACCTAATAAAAGTAAAAACTTACCCTCTTCAAAAGACACCATTGAAAAAATGAAGAGGCAAACCATAGCCTGAGAGAAAATATTCTCCCTACCTATATATGAAAATGGGTTTTTATCCAGGTTATATGAAGAAGTCTTAAACCCTGTAATAAGGAGATAGCCCAGTTAAACTTGAAGAGACACTTAACAGTAAAAGATCTTCAAATGGCCAATGAATACGCAAAAACATGCTCCTTGAAGGAGCAGGTTAATATTACAATGAGTGTACCACCATATACCCACTGGTACAACCAAAATAAAATGGCTACAGTTCTTATAAATGTGTATGTTAAACATAGGTTTACTATTTGACCAACTATTTCATTCCTAAGTATTCACCCAAGAAAATTAAAACTTATGTGCACACAAATACCTGTATGTGCATGTCTTCAGCGGCTTTGTTCATAATCGCCAAAAACTGAAACAACCCAGCTGTCCGTCACCTGGTGATTGTATAAACAGTGATATACTTATAAAATGGAATACTACTCAGCAACAAAAAGAAACAACTGATCTGCCCGACAACATAGACGAATCTGAAATACCTAACACTGAGTAAAAGAAGCCAGATGTAAGAGAATATACTATATGATTTTATTTATATAGAATTCTAGAAGAGCAAAAGCTAGTCTTTGGTGGATGAAAGCAGACCAGTGGTTGCCTTGGGCTGGGTTAGAGAAGGCAAGGAGTGACTGACAAGGGCACCAGGGCACATTTTGGGGTGAAGAAAGCATTCTGTGTCTTGATTTTGGTGGTGGTTACACGGGTCCATACATTTGTCACAACTCCTCCAGCTGTACTTTCTATGCATTCTGTCATACATCAGTTATGACTTATGTTCATTTTTAAAAACGAGAGGACTTGGAAATAAATTTAAAAAGGAGGCTCCAATATCGAGTTGCTTTCAGAACATCACTCTTGATTTTCATGTGATCTATGAACACGGGGAAAGGGGTAACTTGGGAGGTAGGGTGGTTCTGGCTTTCTAGTAGGTACCTAGATAGTTTCGTCTCAACTTCTGTAATCTTACGTCCGTTATCTTTTTCTACCTTAAAAAAAAAAAAAAAAAAAAAGGAAGAAAAACAGGTTGACCAGGTTAATGCTATTGTATTTTGCTGGGTTCCATGAGACTTGCAGATTTGCCGTTCTCACTGACAATATTGTATTGTTCCCCAGCTGTGGATTTTAGAGGAGGAATGTTGCAAAGATAGTATGTCTCTTATTGATTTCCACGCCTGTTTATAGACTTCATGTTTATCTCAAGCCCATGTGGATGCTGAGAACAGAAACATAATGTCCCCTCCCTCCACAGCCATTTAACGAAACACTCTTCATCTGTTTCTCTCCTAAATTTTAAATAACATCTCTTGTTCCTTCAAGAGCATTAAGTAAGTATAGGCTGCTTGGCCAGTACATAGTTTGGAGAGCTTTTAAAAAGCTTGATAAAAGGGAACTCAAATTCTTCCAGGCTTCCAGTGATGTGGACGTACCACATTTTATTACTGGGGAACAAGATTTCCCATGGCTCAGTTAGGGCCTTTTTTTTTTTAATATTCTTTGGCCTGAAATTTGTAGGCTTTTGTGTAAGCAAATGTATGTGGAGGCCTTTACTGTCTGCTTACTCTTTTCCTTTTTTCACTCCATGCTTTTTGTAGCCTGAGTGATGCTCTTTTATAACAGGCTTTGTTATATCATGATATATTTAAATAGGACGTTAAGATGTGTATTCTTTTTTTGACTCAATAATTCGACTTCTAAGATTTTTTTTCTGGTAAATACTTCTAAATGGAGAAAGCCACCTAACCAAATAGCATTGTTGATGTTTTGTTAACCAAAGTTGGAAGCAACCTTAATATCCAAAATTAGGAGGAGTAATTAAGGTAATGTATCCATTTGCTATTCAGTGGAGTGCACCCTACAGTCATTAAAAATGATGGTTATGAAGACTGTGGGCAACACAGGGAATGCTAAAGATGCAACTTAGTGGAAAAAAAGCAGAATAAATGACACATCTACTATGAGAAAATGAAGAAAAATAGCCATATACACAGAAGTAAAAGATTTTTAAAAGATCTCCCAAATTGCCAGCAGTAGGGTGTTAAGATAGTAAAGCTGTGGGGCACCTGGGTGGCTCAGTCGGTTAAGCGTCCGACTTCGGCTCAGGTCATGATCTCACAGTTTGTGAGTTCGAGCCCCGCATTGGGCACTTGCTGACAGCTTAGAGCCTGGAGCCTGCTTCGGATTCCTTGTCTCCCTCGCTCTCTGCTCCTCCCCTGCTCATGCTCTGTCTCTCTCCCCTTCAAAAATAAATAAACATTAAAAAAAAAAAAGATAGTAAAGCTATGAGTTAACATTTTTCTCTATTTTTCTAAATTTTCTATAATATTATCACCAGGTTTATGATAGAAAAATCATCTTTCTTCCCCTCATCTGAAACACTTGAATGTTTGGGCTTTGGGCTTCCTGGTTGGTATGTCTTCAGGTGTCTACCTATCACCATTCACCCCTCATGCTTTTAAGTCCTTGTCTGTAGGACTCTGTTCTTTGTTGGCCACTCTCCTTGACGGTGTCCACTCCATGACTTGTAAATTTCATGCAGCGAGGGCAGGAGCATCCTGACCCAGTGGGCCTTGCCCTGAGTGTGTGCGTACGATTTGTCAACAATCAAGTATTTTATGGGGGTTTATGGGACTTCATTAAAGATGCTGGAGCAGGAGCACTGTGGGACATCAGAAGAGACCTCAGCAATAAACCGCAACTCCAAGCTTTGGAATGCAGTAAATGTTTAAAAGACTTCCTTCCTTTCATTACTGAATTTTACTTTACTTTTATACCAGTAAAGAGTTGTGTTTTATTGGTTGAAATTTCTTGATTCCGTTTCCCCAGGTCTGTTTAAAAGCTACATTTTATCTTTGAGGATGTTTGGCTCGTGGTAGAGGAAGGGCTGCCAGCGGATTCAATTAACTGGCAGAGCTCACAGATATTGTACATGGGTTTCTTTTTTTCTCCTTTTTCACAACTGCTACATAAACACAGCTGGGTTTAATATTTGTGGTAACAAAGATTTAACTTGAATCCTTGTACTCTGGGTAATTAACGCTTGGAATCTCGGCTACTTTTTCGTTCGTCCGTTTGTAATCCTCTGCATTTCTTTACTCTGGCTATCCAGATAATGAAGTGCGCTCCTCTAGGTCTTTGCCCTGCCTTAAAACTGCTTAATATTTGGCCGTTCCCACTAGAGAGCAGATGCTTTTCTTTGCAAGAATTGAATTTCTGTCAGCTCTTTTATGCATCATGTGTTTGGAACTGTAAGTGGATCAAGTTGTTCATCACAGCAGGGACACTGTGAAACACATCTATTATACACACTTCCCCCCCCCCCCCCCCTCCTGTTTTTTTTCTCCCCCGAGGAGGTGGAGATGCCCAGATCCCATTGGAAGATATCTCACTCTGTGGGGATGTATCCATGTGATCCACCATGGATCCGGCCTGGCTGCATCCCTGAGCGTGGAAATCTACATCCATCCAGCCCAGGATTGTTGCTGAGACAAATCCCGCTTTTATCTTTGTAAACACCGTGCACTTCATTAACTCCCAAATACACACCGAGTTTGGGTCACTAAATAAACCCACCGGGTTTAGCATAGCATGATGAGTGACATTTCAGTAATTGATGCCCTAGAAAATGTTAATTGTGAGTCCGCTATTTTATTTTTATGCTACAGTAGTGGCTAGGGTTGTTTTGGCTTTGGAGTGGAGTTGTATGGAAAAATAGTCACCATCTATGAGGCTCCTACTCTGTGCCAGGCACTGTGCTAGAGGCTCAGAAAATGTTGACATTTAATCTGGGTAACAGTTCTGAAACAAATGTGGTGGTGGGAGGGGGGGGTACTTTGCCCCTTTTTTATAGATGAAGAGAAGAGGTTAAGTCACCAGCAAATAGCCAGCATCTAAAGCAGAATTTGACCCCAGACTAAATCAGCACACTTTTGGGTATTGTACCTTCATGCTCAGGGTTTGCTAGACATACATTCATTCATTGGTCAGTCAACGCACTGATTCATTACACGTGCATGTTACATGCTGCGGTCCTTCCATTTGAGTTGCCTCATTCTTCTCAAGTCCAAAAGCCAGTTGGCTTTTAGTAACCAAGCACCTTTGTATCCATCCATCTAAATCTGAGCTGCTGGTGGTACTTGGAATTATTTATTTAGTTTTGCTTTTTCCATCAGAGCTCAGTGTGAATATGATCCAACTTCCCCAAGCAATGGTACCGTGTTCTTACAGTTTTCATTTTGAGAATTTCCATCCCTAGATTTAGCTTTGAACTGATGGGTAAAGATTCCCAGTCTGAGTAGTTTCGTTTGTCAACATCGCTTTGAAAGGCAGGAGTCTTGATGATGTTCCTGCTGTGATATACTCATCTTCTAGGTCTCAGATAGTGGTGGTGAGGGCAAAAGTGCCTTTTGGTACATTTTTAATAGATATCATTCAGTTTGCAGGAGTCATTCTGAGACGTTCACATGTCTGACTGAAATACCGCTGATCTATAGAATTAATTACAGTTAAACGGATAGATGGCTTTTGCCCATGAAGAACGTCATTAATCTCTTGATCAACATTTTTAGTTATGATTAACTTTAGTCTTCCTGCAAATACTTCAAATTAGAACCAGGCATTAGTGTCCTGGTTCATTAAAAATAGACCAACCCCTTTATTTTTGATTTGCAGTCCATTTTGTTGTTGAAAGATGTTGGCATTTAAAAAAAAATCGGCAGAGAATATGTTGTAAAAAAAAAAAAAAACGTATAACTTCCCTTTTGCAAGTGTGTATCTGTTTTTTCAAAGGTAACTTACATTTGTATTTTGTGCCTTGTGTTTGCAAGAGAATGGTTCTTGGTTTATTCATGTTGACAACTGAAAAGCCTTAGACCTAATTAAAAGAATTTCCACGAGCACCTTTACTGAACCATTTCATTACGCGGCACTGCACAGATTGCATTGTGAAACATGGTGATAGTTTAAATCTGACCTTTAAACCTAAACTGCCAGAAGTATGGGGGAGAAAACCCTTCTTTTAAAATACTCCCCGGATGCATGTATATATATAGGCATACTCGCATGCACATATTTGGTTAGAAATAATCCCCTTATTGAATGACCACCTAATAATATAAATACACATTTACTCAGAGCTCAGCTCTTGCTTGTAGCCTCCTTTAGCTTGGGCAGGATTTTCAGCTGCATTAATTGTGTGTGTGTGTGTGTGTGTGTGTGTGTGTGTGTGTGTGTGTTAAAGCTAAATTGTTTTATAGGGAAAACAAAGACAATTTCACTTCCTCTGGGCAAAAAAAAATGGGGGGGGGGCTTTTGGAAGAAGAAGAAGATTACAAATAGGTAGAAGAATGCAAAGTTGTTGCTTCTGTGTTTCAGTTTAAAATGCCAGTGTACTTAGATTCAATGCATGAGGTTGGGGGGCTGGAGGGCTCTAGTATGTGGTGCACTATTGTTAGGCAGATAGTGGAAATGGGCCTTTTTGTTTCAAAATTCTACTTTTTTACTCCAAGAGGGGCATTTTAAGGACTTGATAGTTTTTAAGATGCTCAACAAAGCCATCATAGCCTATAGTGAAGTAGCCATTCACATAATGAAAATTGATCCTTTTGTCTAACAAAAACTGCTTAGATAGTAAGGCTTGCCTCTAACTTTCTGACTTAATGCTCAACCAGTGAGATGTCAGGAGAGAGACAGAGGGGAGCAGCAGCCTGGGCCCCGAGGGTCATAGCCAGCTCCTGCTTGGAGCTCCACGTAACTAGCACGGTCTCCACTCCCCCATGGAGAACCAGGATCTTTGAGGGGAAAATGGGATGCAGAAGAAGCAATTAAAGCCAACTGAGGTCAAGGTACAACCATGTTCTCAAGAAAGAAACAGAAAAACAAGGAATGAGAGGAAGCAATAATGGAGATAGATTTAAGTTGGGGAAGAAATAAACCAGTATCAAGGACAAATCTAATTTGCTGGTCTTAAGAAATCCTGGCAGCAGTGAGAATCCATGAAGTTGCACAGACTTGGAGTAAGACAGACCTGGGCTTGACTTTGGTCTGGCCATGTGACATGGTGCTGTGGCTCACTTTCCTTATCTATATAGTGGGGATAACCATGCCTGTCTAGCCCAGTTGTAACTTTTTTTTTTTTAATTTTTTTTAACGTTTATTTATTTTTGAGACAGAGAGAGACAGAGTATGAACAGGGGAGGGGCAGAGAGAGAGGGAGACACAGAATCTGAAACAGGCTCCAGGCTCTGAGCTGTCAGCACAGAGCCCGACGCGGGGCTTGAACTCACGGACTGTGAGATCACGACCTGAGCCGAAGTCGGACGCTTAACTGACCAAGCCACCCAGGCGCCCCCAGTTGTAACGTTTTTAATACAATGCTGGGTATGAAAACACCTGCCATGGTGTTTGGTACCTAGTCAGGGGCTTGATAAATAACTAATTCCTCTTCCTTTCTCCTAATGAATTCCTGGTTTCAGACAGTAGGGTGGGATTGCCTTTACACATCAAGACTTTGTGCTTCAAATTTGAGGCAAGAACAAAGGCATTGGTAGATACACTGCCATTTTTCATTGCCCATGTGAAGGTAGTAGAGGGAGCCAATGTATCTGTGTCCCTGAAAATAGGAAAACAAGGCAATAGTTCCTTCTCTCCTCTCCAGACCCAGACATTGCCCCGGGGATCTTATAGCAGCCTTGATATCTAGTCTGTTCAGGAAAGGAAAAATCAATGTGGCTTGGTCCTTACAGGCCATTTAAAAAAAAAAAATTGTTTTTTAATGTTTATTTGTTTTTGAGAGAGAGAAACAGAGTGTGAGCAAGGGAGGAGCGGAGAGAGAGGGAGACACAGAATCTGAAGCAAGCTCCAGGCTCTGAGCTGTCAGCGCAGAGCCCGATATGGGGCTCAAACTCCTGAACCAGGAGATCATGACCTGAGCTGAAGTCAGACGCTTAACCAACTGAGCCACCCAGGAGCCCCCTTACAGGCCATTTTTAAAGGGAGAAAGAAAGTGTGATTCTAGTGCCTCTTTCCAGGTGCTGCTGGATGTCTGGGCAAAACAAAAAAATCTTTTAACTTCATTTCTTTTATCTATCTATCTATCTATCTATTTATTTATTTATTTATTTATTTTTGAGACAGAGAGAGACAGAGCACGAACGGGGGAGGGTCAGAGAGAGAGGGAGACACAGAATCCGAAACAGGCTCCAGGCTCTGAGCTGTCAGCACAGAGCCCAACGTGGGGCTCGAACTCACAAGACCACAAGATCATGACCTGAGTCGAAGTCGGATGCCTAACCAACTGAGCCACCCAGGCTCCCCCTTTTGACTTCATTTCTAACACTGGGCAGTTAAGGCGAGAAGTGGGGCCCCTTGCACAGGCTACCTGAGTCAGATTTTTTAAAACTCTCTGCTTGAAGTGTTGTGCCAGCCCTGAGGATGGTCATGGTTCCTGCCTTCCTAGAATGTCCAGCCTAATAGAAAAGAGACATTTATGGGATTGTTGCAACATGCACCATTTCACATTGAAGGAACGGTGCAAGGAGAGTATGTGACAGGGAACCTTGGTCTACTCTGAGGGGTCAGACCCAGGAAGTGATTATATTTGAGCTGAGACCTGGAGGATGATGGGTCGTTGTTCAGTACGGTAACCACTATTCGCCTGTGGCTACTTAAATTTTGATTGATTACAATGGAATAAGATAAAAACTTCAGTTCCTCAATCACACCAGGAGCATTTCGAGCACTCAGTTGCAGCTACCACAGCAGACGACACAGACAATAAATTATTGGCAGACGGGCCTATTGGACAGCGCTGGGTTGTGGGCAAGGGGGTCATGGTGTTGGGAGCACTCCGGAGGACCAGGCCCACCAGAGGTCTTGGGGTGCACGAGAGGCCAGTGTGACCGGAGTCCAGAGGGTGGACGCCATGGAGGGGATACAGAGCCTCGAATCTGAGAGAGGCTGAGGCCAATCACCCCGGGCCTTGCAGGCCAGGCTAGGACTTTAGTCTTTATCCTCCAAGCAGTGGGGATGCTACTGAAAGATCCTAACAATCAGAAGTGCATAAAATAGAAAGTCAAAGCATCCCTGCATAGTTCATGCTTGATACGTGGCGCTTTCGATTTTTGCCATATATACTGCTCAGCAACTTGCATTTTTCCCCGTCTGGCAGTATTTTGTAGATCCCTTTTCCTGTCAGAAGTGGATAGGAGCGTCTTAGAGGGGGGTAGGTGAATCGTGGGCCGTCTTTATCTCCACCTTCCTGCCTCCCCGCCCACAAGTTGCAACCGAGTAATAACAAAATAAATCCGGGGCGCCTGGGTGGGTCCGTTGATTAAGCGTCCGACTTCGGCTCAGGTCATGATCTCACAGTTCGTGAGTTCGAGCCCTGCGTTGGGTTCTGTGCTGACAGCGCGGAGCCTGGAGCCCACTTCGAGTTCTGTGTCTCCTCCTTTCTCTGCCCTTCCCCCGCTCACACACTGTCTGTCTGTCTGTCTCTCTCTCTCTCTCAAAAATAAGTAAACATTAAAAAAAGTAAACTAAAATAAAAAGAAACCTGTATCTGTTGCGCTGATAAGTTATCTTCATTCTGGTGGGGAAGAAGATATGTAAAAATACTGGTTATTCAGAAAGCTGAATATGAGGATGATGATATATACCACCCGAGAGCCCCTTTTGGAGTAGCAGCAAGCTGCCTGTGGCTCTTCTGGGGGAGCCTGACTACAGACAGCTCTCCTGCACTGGGTCCTGGCCATCCGCACCTGTTCCCAGCACATCTCCAGCATGGGGCCTGCGAAGATTAGGATCAATGGAAGGAGTAAGCTACTGTGCCCTAAGAGGTATTTGTTCTGACAGAGGGTGTCACAGAAAGGGGCTTTTTTTTTTTTTTAATGAAAGGATTTTGTTCAAGAATAGGATAAAGAATATCCCAGGCTTAGGGGTGGTTTGGAGACCTCTGAAATTCAGTAGAAGGCAGCGTTGGAAATGGAGCTTGAGCCGAGCCCATAGAGGGCCTTGAATATTGTGCTAAGAAATTTGGACTTTGATTATGTGAGCACTATAGAGCCACCAAAAATTAAAAAATTGTTTTCAACGTTTATTTTTGAGAGAGAGAGAGAGAGAGAGAGAGACTGAGACAGAGCGCAAACACAGGAGAGTCAGAGAGAGAGGGAGACACAGAATCTGAAGCAGGCTCCGGGCTCTGAGCTGTCAGCACAGAACCCAACATGGGGCTCGAACCCAAGAACCACAAGATCATGACCTGAGCCAAAGTCAGAGGCTTAACCGACTGAGCCACCCAGCACCACTGGAGCCATCAAAAATTTTAGAGGAAGGGAGTGATATGATGTAGCCTCTTGTTTTAGAAAGGCAAGTTCACGCAAAGGTTGTCTTAGACCAGGGTGAAAATAGAAGGGCCACCACTTGAAAGATGGTCGCAATAGTCCAGGTAAAAGAGGAAGCATGAATACCAAAGCAAATTAGGCTATCCGCTATATCCACTATCCATTTTACGCCCCTTATATTGTAATCTTCACAACGTAAGTAGGTTGCAGATACGTCATTTTACAGCAAAGGAAATGGAAGCTCAGAAAGGCTAAGAAAGTAGGAAAGCCAGGTTTCTGATCTTAAAATTAGGTGAGTCAGGCTGCCCTGCCACCTGAGGAGTGCATGGGGACAGAGAAGCAGGTGAAATCAAGATCTGTGAGGTAGAGCCTTCAGTGACCAGGTGAAGCAAGAACACGGTGCGGGGGGTGGGGGTGGGGTGGGAAATACTGCTTTTGTCGTTGCACATGTTGCATTTACAGTGTTAAGGCTGGGCTGGCTGTCCGCCTCGACTGCTTCAGCATCCGGAGGTTCGTTTTCCCTGCGGTTCCGGCTTCATCCAAGCGGTGGCTTTCTGCAGAAGGGGAATGGATGGGTAGCTGTTTCTCCCCCAGTCCTTCCCGACTGAGACCAGGTTCTTGTAGTGATCAGTCTGCTTGAAGAATGTGATCCTAGACTTTCCTCCAAGCAGAATGGCTCAGCCCCTGGAAATGCCACTTAGGATATCAAAACATTCTTTCGCCTGTTCCTTCATGTAGCAGCAAGGGCTGAATGGTTGCACCAGCCAAGCACTGCTGGCCCTTCTGGGAACTCAGTCGAGCAGGAGATGTGGTAGCCGCAGTTCACCTCTGCGGTCCAAGCGGCCTCAGCAGGGTGTCATTAACCCTGTTTTAGGGGTCAGGGAAGGCTTTGCAGATGAGGGGACATCTGGATTCCCTCTTTTCCCTTAACCCAGGGCAATCTTTCATTTGACCATTAAGGAAAAATACCTCATTTAAATTCTTTATTATAAAAGGAACATATGCTTTTTAATAAAGGATAATCAAAACAATCAAAAGTGCATAAAACGGAAAACAAAAGCATCCCTGCATACTTAAAGTTTGATACATGGCATTTTAGATTTTTACTACGTATATAAGCATATATATATGTATATGCATATATAAATTTTTAAATGATTCATGCTGTATATATTGCTCTGCAACTTTCATTTTTCCTCCCACTTGGCAGTATTTGGTGGACATCTTTTCACATCAGCTCAACTGCTATCACATACTTCTTAGCAGTTATGCAATATTTCGTTGTGAGGATGTGGTATAATTTACTTCCTTGGCCCCCGTTTATGGGCATCTGGATGCTCTCTCAGAGGGTGAATAGATGTTCACAAAAAGGACAGGAAGGGACAAGAGACCACGCTGTCTGAGTAGTCACCGTGTGTATGGGCTGGAGAGCGGTGTAGGCTTCTGGATAGTAATTCACTACCCGTCCAATATACGTTAAGTGGGGCTGAGGGAAGTGAGGCCAGTTGAGCAGAGCGTCAACAACGACTCTTGAGACATTGCGATGTTTTTCTGCAGGCGGTGATGGCCAAGGGCGGGGGCGTTGAAGGATTTTGACGGAGGGATTGAAGTGACTGGATTCGTATGTTTCTGACGTTACTGGGACAGCTGTGGGTGGGTGGCACTGAGGGGACACTGGAGACCGAGAGCTCGTCTAGGAAGCTACTCCACCAGTCTGGGCCAGAGAGGGTGGGTGGAGCTGGATGGCACAGTGCCCTGGTCATGGGCACGGAGAGGAGAGTGCAGATTTGGGACCTGTTTGGGGTGGTGCTGGTAAGATATGGAGGGTGGTAGTGGGTGAGGAAGGAGAAGTGTGGAATCTGACATCTGCCTCTGGCCCTGGAAAAGAGGAGCTGGGTGACACTGCAGTGACCAAGATGGGATGCGGGGCGGGGTGGGGGGAGAAGCTGATGCATTCGATTCAGTATCCTCTTCTGTTTGTTTGTCTTCCTCCCGATACCTCATTAAAGGAGGAAGCCATCCTCATCAGTATTTCCATCGCCCTCAGATTATGCCCAGCGAACCCCGATGTTAATGATTTGACCAGAACCCCTGCGAGTACTCCCGGCAAGTTCAGTTTTAGATGTATGACTGTGGGTTATGTTAAGCCTTCGTCGGCCCTCGCTTTTATTTAAAGGACAAAATGCTATCGCCGGTTATCGGATGCACATATGCTTGAAGTTTCCAAGTTGGAAGTGCTGACAGCAGCTTCTCCATGTTGCCGGGTGAGGAGAGGTCTTCCGAAGTCTTGGCCTAAGTGGTCACGGGGGCAGCGAGAGCCCAGGACCACTTGGCTGGTTTCAGACCAGCTGGGGCAGGCGGGAAGGCACACACTCGTATTTGCTCAGTTACAATCAGCAACGACTTCTTTGTGTAAAATGATAATGAGGCCATTAGGAGAGGCTCACCTGAAGTGCAGCGTTGTGAATCCAAGGTAATTAAACACCTCCCGAATGAAAGGGAAAGGCCGGGGAAGGTTAAGTGAGGAATAATCTGCAGCACAGGTGGCCCAAGGCCTTTGAGGAGCTAGGAGAGTGACAGTGGCGTGCACCATTTCAAAGGATGGAAATGTCACCCTAGTCCCTGGGAGAGGCAGCATTTCTGTTACTGGGAGGGTGGGAAGTGGGCCATATATATATATATATATATATATATATATATATATATATTTTTTTTTTTTAACATTTTAATGAAGCATGTTTCTTTTTCACATTGCTGTTTCAAGTTGAAAGTCCGTGACAGAGTCTGCCTGGGTGCCGAGTGGCCTGCCTTGCTCTTCATGGGCTCTCACGACTGGCGCGGGGCTTATGTGCCCCAGAACAGGAGAGGTCACCATCAATGGGATATTTACTCCCAGGTGTTGAGACATACTCAGAACTCCTTCTAGAGGAAAACTGTTTTCCTTGGCCTACTTCCAAGCAGAGAGAGGGTAACCAACCCCCTCTGTGAATATTCCCATCGCTTCTGACTTCCCAGAGAAGGACATCAGCCGTAGCCCGACCTTCGCTCAGTTTACTGCTCAAACACATAGCACGCCCCATTAGCAACAGCACGGGATTTTTTTTCCCTCGGCTCGGCAAGCCCTCCATGGTGACTTACTGTGTGCCAAGCACAGCGCTCCATGACTTCGTGTGCCCTTCCAGCTCATCTTCACAGGCTCTGGCAACAGAGGATTTTTTATCCCTTCAGTTTCTTCAAAATCTCTGCTGTCTCCGTAGCGTTATTCGTAATGGCCAAAATGCGGAGACAACCCAGGTGCCCATTCCTTAGATAAATACATGGGATAGATAAGATGTGGTATGTCCGTTTGGCGGAATATTATTCACCTGTGAAAGAGAATGAAGTATTGATAAGTGCTACAACGTGGAGTAACCTTGTTTATAATGAGCATGATGCGAAGTGAAGGGAGCCAGTCACAAAAGACCGCATATTGTGTGACTCCATTGATGTGAAATGTCCAGAATCGGCAAATCCATAGAGAAAGAAGGGGGATTCCTGGGTACGTAGGACAGGGTGAAGGAGGGAGGTGGGGGGAGACTGGTCGGGAATGAGAAGTAACTGACGGTAAGATGAGTTTCTTTTGAGGGTGATAAAAATATTTGGGGATTAGGTAATAGTCATAGTTCTACAACCTTGTCATTATACTAAATAAAAACGGCTGAACTATATACTTCAAATGAGTGCATTTTATGGTATGTAAAATATATCTTCGTAAACCACTAAAAAATCCCTCATCAGAAGCTTGTTAGTAAGAAATAATGTCCTAGGAGCATTTCTAAAGTCTATGTAATCTATCCCAGATCTGGGATCCTTAATATTTTTAGGTTCACAGGCACCTTTAGGGATCTGAGGAAAAGTGTGGAGCCTATGCCCAGAAAAATGAGCATCACTCATTCATATTAAAATTTGTAGATGATTCATGGGCCGCCTGCATCTAATTTTTCTATTTTATTCTTGAATAATGTCAGGCCGTTGCGTAGTCCTACATCTAAGCCCATACACCTTCCTGAAATGTCACCTGTGTGCTTAAAAACCGTCATTAGGTTTACATTTCCCTCAAGAAGAAGGAAAAAACTCCTTAATGTACTCACAGCACCTCTGACCTCTGCCTCCCTCCCGCCCCCCGCCTCGTTTTATAAAAGCCATATTCTCCACCATTCTCTCCACGGAACCTACAGTCCTTTCTATTCGCTGAACTCCTTCTCACCATCGGGTTTTTTTCCCCTGTGTTTGGTACTGTTCCTTCCCCTCTTTGCCAAGTTATACTTCCCCCTCCAGATTTCTTTTTTTCTTTTTTTTTTTTTAGAATTTTTAAAAAATGCTTATTTATTTTTGAGAGAGAGGGAGACCCAGAATCCGAAGCAGTCTCCAGCCTCTGAGCTGTCAGCACAGAGCCTGATGCGGGGCTGGAACCCATGAACTGTGAGATCATAACCTGAACCAAAGTCGGATGCTCAACCGACTGAGCCACCCAGGCGCCCCCACCCTCTAGATTTCTGTTCAAGCCTGATTCCCTCTAGGAAGCCTTCTTTGACCTCCTTAGTGAGCTCTGTCATACACACATCACAGTAGCAAGGTCACACGGATTGGTATTTTCCTTACTGGAATGTCAGCTTCATGAGGGCAGGGCCCATGTCTGGTCCTGCTCACCATTGACTCAAGGCTACCACATTGCCATGTTCCCGGGGTACTTTTCATATGGAACACAGTGTGAATGGTGTGCCCGGAAGTTGTGCAGTGTGGCATCCTGAGGGGGACGGAAAGCATGTTCAAAACAGACCAGGAAGCTTGATGTTGTCTCTGTTACTGGGGGCAACAGCCACCATGTTACACAGTCTTTCCTGCATTGAGGATTCACAGGGAAAAATCTCTTTTAGTTCCCACTTCCAGGAAAACGTGTTTTCATTTGTTCGGCTGGTTTGTTTGTAATACGTGGATACAAAGAATCTCACAACTCGTGTTTCTCTTTTTGCTTTGACCACGAGGAGGCCCTTAAGTCAAATTTGCAATGTAGTTCTAGCCACCATGTAAGACCTTATAGCTTACATTTATATGCTAAGTATTTCTGGTGGCTTTTCCCAGTTCCATGGCTTTCTTGTCTATTTTTTAAAATCTCTTGAGGAAATATCTACAAGCTGCTACTGTTTCTTCAGAGCATGAAGTATATAATAATTTATATTATACATATATTTATATACATTTGATAAACAATTTTTAATATACTTATTTAATGTAGAGTATGAGGTGTGAGATATATATTGTGTGTTCTAAATAAGCCATTTATTTCTAATATATAAGTAAGTAATAATATGTAAGTAATTTGAAAAGGAAGAGTAATTTGGCACCAAGATAATGTGTGTGGTTTGGGCTCAGATTATAAGACTTTCAATTCATATTCCAATTAACCACTTCTTGGGTTTGTTCCTAGACCTGTATTCTAACCTCTCTGAGACTCTTTCCCCCTTGTGAGACAGGAACACTAATCCCTTCCTTGCAAGATTGTTGACAGAATTAAATTAGAAAATTGATGTGAAAGCACTTACCTGGTACATTGAAACTACTTAGAAAGTGGTTTTGTTTTTGTTCTTATCTGATACCCTCTAATAGGAACGACCTTCTATTCCAGTTGGAAAACCTACCCTAATACTGAATGCAATTTTGTCCTCCCAGCAGCGGCGATATTAAAGCCATCCCCCGCCCGGGGAATTGCTGGAGCTCCGTGCGTGTTGGGCTTAGCTGGCCATGCTCCCACCCTGCCCTCAACCTGTGTCTCCTCTCTCTCTCTCACCAGATCTCTTCACTGAAGAACCGGCTGAAGAAGGTCTCCACAACTACGGGGGATGGTGTGGCCAGGGCCTTCCTCAAAGCCCAGGCCGCTTTCTTTGGCAGCTACCGAAACGCTCTGAAAATTGAGCCGGTGAGTAGCTTCTTGGCATTTACAAATCCATGTTTGGTCAGGGCTGAGAAATGTACCGCAGGGGTCACAAGAAGCCAGCTCTTCATCTGGTTGTTGAATTCACCTAGAGTGAGTGTGTGTGTGTGTGTGTGTGTGTGTGTGTGTGTGTGTGTGTGTGAGAGAGAGTGGTGAGGCCAGGAGGGCGCCCTCTCCTCGCCCTACCTCTTGGCATAAAGAGGTCGTACTGCCCCTGTGACTGTTAAGATCCCTCCCCTCCCGGGTAGCCCCAGCTGCATGTAAATACGGTGCCCAGACCTCACACTCACCTGCTCTCACTGCGGATCCTCTCCACTTAACCAATGGGGAAACTGAGGCTCAGAGAAGCAACACGACTTGCTAACCAGCGGAGGAGCCGGATAGTCCCAAAGCCTGTGCTTTCCCTCTCTGTCCCAGTGCCTTTTTCCTTTAAAGGGGCCTCTACTCCACCCTTGAGAAAGCAAGGTGTCCTGGGGATTCACTTCTTAGGTGCGGCCAAGGTGGAGTGTGCAGAGGACTGGGAAACAGTGTTACCCGCCTCCATGGCCCTTCAGCCTTCCTGAGCCTCAGTTGCCTCATCCATGTCCCCCGCCTGCCCTGTGAGGTGAGAAGTTATTGTGGAGATCTCAAGGCATCGGGTCAAACCAAAGAAAGTACCGACTGTCCCAACTTCAGTGGGAAGCTTTCATCTGATACCCCTCTACCCGGCCCACTCCTGGCCAAGGAGAACGGAGAAGTTGGCTTGGGGACCTGGGTCACTCTGTATAGGAGAGAACGTGGAGGGCAACCTTGCCGACAGCCCTTTTCTGTCAGGAGCACAGAGTTCCCTTCATCCTGAGCCGGCGGGTGATGGCAGCCGACCCCCGGTCGGAGTGGGGATGAGGGACCAGCTTAGGCTGCGCTGTCGGCCAGGCCTGTTTGTTTCTGTCTTTTGTTTTAACTTGTAGCATTTTATTGTCTTAAATGACAGCAGGTGAGTATATGTCGGACGGTACATTTCGTGTGCAAACTCTGACAGTGACTCTCGGTTATGCTTCCCCATGAGCCACAGTTATATGTTAAGATTTTTTTTTTTTACCACTTTGATTCGGTCATGTGTCTCAGCGAGACCCAGAATAGGAGCAAACACCTGCTTTCCCTTCACCCAGGACATACTGTCCGCAAAGTGGGGGTCAGGGAGCGGCGGCCTCGTGCCACCAGCCTCCTGTTCCTTGTCTCCCGTCTCGCACTGAGGCCTCACTTGCTGAGCTGCCTCAGCCTCAGGCAGTGTCATGGTCACGTAACAGAAGGGATGCACTCTCTTCGAGCTTCCTGTGAGCGACTTCCCTGAGGTCCTCTAAAGCCCTTAGTTAAAGCACATTCTCTAGGTCTGCCTCCTGGTCTCCAAGCGAGGCAGCTCTCGTTCTGTGTCCTGACCTCGGGCCCAGCCAAACCAGTCAGGTTTAGGGCTGATTTGAGCGCCCGTATAATTCAAGAAAAATTTGGCTGTCTTCCCATCCCTAGAAGGAGAATGGGATAACTGGCCCGGTCCTTCCCCTGTGTTGCTGGGAACTGACAGACGTGCGGTGTCTCCACTTTTAAAACGATCTCGTTATCGTCGTGTATGTGTCGAGAATCCGAAGGCTGTTGAATCTTGGTAGGCATTGCTGGATATATGATCTGGGCACAAGTTGCTCCTCAGAAGAAGTTTATGGTTGTACTTTGCACTTGGCTCTAAAAGGCATTGGGTTTAAGGACGGAAGCCCTGGAGTTCAAAGCCTGGCTGTGTACTTCCAAGCGGTACGACCTTGAACAAGCCACTTAATCTCTTTAAACTTCAGTGTCTTCACCTGTGAAATGAGGATTAGAATACCTATCATTCTGCATCCCCAGATGGTTATAAGGATCAAATAAGCCATAAAATGTTTCATAGGGAAGGTGAAACTTGACCTGGGTCTGATGGTTTAGGTTTGGAAAAAGAAAGAGCCTCCGTTGGTGTGGTGGCTGTGGAGTTAACTGAGCGAGCAGAGGCTTGGAGGCAGTACCCCTCACGGCCACTCTGTCTGGGGCCGTGAGTTTGGGTAAGGAGAGGGGGCTGCAGGAGAGAGGTTGGAGCCAAATTTGACAGAGCCTGGGATGCTAGACTAGAAGTGTAAACTTCACCCCCTAGGGAATGTTAGTTTTTCAGCAGAGATATGTTTGAACAGTAAATACAGGAAGCAGGACCAGGAGACCGTCAGGGGGACTCAGAAGAGAGCCCTCTGGTGGTGACACCGGGAAGAGGTACCATGAAGAAGAAATGTCTAGATGGGTCTACAAAGGTAAAAAATAAAGGGCAAAGATAAAAAATTATGGGGCAAGAAATGTCAAAATGCTTCCCAAGACTTCTGGGAGAAGATGATGATGCCCATAAGTAGAAAAAGAAAAAACTTAATGCAAAGGTGTTCCCAGTAGCTGTATTCATCATGGTAAAATCATAAACAGACTAAGTGTTCCGAATAGGCAACTGGTTAAATAAATTAAAAAATATCCATCTGCTAGAATATTACATAGTCGTTAAAAGTAGCATTTTGAGGATAGGATAATGAGTTTGGTTGTAAACATGGTACCTTTCGTGGAGTCTCAGCTGCCATTCGATCGTAAAATGCACCCTTACTTTAGGTACCATTACGAAACAGGAAAGGGTGCTGCCGATGACAATTGGATGCCATCAGTTGTAAGACACATCCAGATTCCAGAGATGTGTGTGTCTGTGTGAAGAAATCTGCGTCCTAGAATCAGTGAGATATGGCAGATTTGTCGTGCTTTCTGTCCCATTCATCTGCTCCCAAAGACGTTTTTTCTGGAAGGCCGGGAGGGAAGCCAGAGGGCCTAAAATTTTCTGGCCAAGAATCATCACCATGTTACCTGGATGGTTTTTGAACCATAGTTTTAATTCTAGGCAGTTCTTCTCATCCGAAAGATGGGATAACAACACTTTCCATGCAAGATTGTTTGGGGGATTAATTAAAATATTGACTGCAAGGCACATGTGAGCCCAAGAAGGGATGACGGACAGGGAGCACCGGCCACATGGGGGTGGCGTGGGGAATGGTGCCTTGGGTGGCAGTCAGCACAGTGCTGAGAGGGAGGTTAGGATGACCTCCCCGGGGCCACTTGTCTTTTAGTTGTTTCTCTCGTTATAAAAATAGCACCTGTTCTTGGTTTAAAAAAAAAAAAAAAAAGTTTAAAGTAACAGAGAACTAGAAATGAGAAAACACCCGTGATCCCATCATCTGGAATTAAGACATATTAGCATGTTTCTACCTAGGCCTTAGGGTTTGAGGGTCCTTTTTGTTTCATTCTGATTGTTTTTTTGGTTTTTCACTTTCAGACAGTTGAGGTATTCCTGGCAAAGCTGTCCAGTTCCCAGTTAATTTGGTTATGCCTTTAGTATATTGCAAGCATTTTTTCACATTATATAAAAACTCTTCTTAAACATCATTTGTAATGGTGGCACATATCTCATCAGATGACCCCAGTGGTTCTCAACCCTGGTGTGGATCAGAATCACCTGTGGGGCTCTTTAAAAAGGCAAGGGTCTGAGGTTTGTGTCAAGTTCCCACAGGCTGCCATCCGTTCTGAGGCCCACCACCTTATCCTAACGCTGGTTCTTTTGATCGTCGGTAAGCTTTCACCATTTTAAATCACACTGTGATGAACATCTTTATATAAATCTTCGTGCACGGGCTGAATCATTTCCTCAGGCAGAATCCCTGACGTGGATTCACTCGGTCAAAGGATCGGGGTACACTGAGGCCTTTGAGACATAAGGGGAGGGGAGAAAGCTGGTGTCCAGAAGCAGGCGGTAGCCTGGAGGGGAGAGCCTCTGAGGCAGACTGCAGCACAGGGCCCAAGCAGCAGCCTTGTGTGCGGAGAACATTCCATGGCTGATGGCAGAGGAGAGCCCGCGGGACGGAGGGCACAGCCAGCCGCTGGGAGCTCCTGTGGCTTGTCTGCTATGGCCACTTTGTCGCATGCCCACGGTGACCACCACGCTGCTACGGTGTGGCGGCCTCCCACCCTGGGCCAACCCGCGTAGTCGCGGGACTTGGGTCACCGCAAAGTCACAGCGTTTGGGTTTTTTAAAACACGAGACATGACAGACTAGACTTGTGCTCCTTTCTACTCTGCTTGGCGGCCAGCTCCTGCTGTGCCCCTTGGTGCCCCCCTGGCTTTGGGAGGAGGGCGAGCCCCAGGCTGAGGGGCCCAGAGCTCACTGGAGACTTTTAACTCTTTGGCCTTTTTTTTTTTTTTGTCTCTCCTACTGGAAAAATTTCAAAATGCAGCTGGCTGGGGAATCTTGAGCTTCATTTTCTTTCCCCTGCCCGGAAGGGAAGAGGGAGGCAGCCCCCTGCTGAGGCCGGCCACATGCCAGAGCTAGGCTGCTGCCGTCCATGCCTTCTGCCGTGTGCTTGTGCCCGGCCAGGAGGGCCTGCGTTGGCTCCCTGGCAGTGTCTCTTCAGGGCCCCCGTGAAGTCTTTCTCCCAAGGGTCTGAGACTGAGACACCAAGGGTGTCCAGTTAGAGCCAAGTCTACCTGCTCGGCGGCCTCCCACGAGGCTGGAGCCTGGTTCATCTCCAAGTCGGTCCACATCTGTGATGTCAACAGTTCCCTACAAATGCCCCCTTACTATCTGTTTTACAGGGCCGGGGCGGGGGGGGGGGGGGGGGGGGGGGGGGGGGGGGGGAACAAAGGCCCAGCTGGCTGGTGACTTCCTGGTGAGCAGTAGAGCCAGGAGGCAGCCTCAGGTCGGCCTGACTCCAAAACTCAGGTTCCTTCCACCACACCCTCTTGCCTGTCTTTGTTCTGGTTTCCTCATGCTCCGTGTTAACGACTCTGTCTCTGCATTTCCAGCTCTGGGCCCGGGGCATGACACAGTGCAGGCATCAATGAGTATGTTCTGGAATAGCAGGTGGCAGGACGGTTGAAAGAAAGTAAGGAACAGAGAAGTGTATGAGGCCAGGATTGTGCTCAGGGTGTTCAACACAAACCCGCCGCATCCTGCCTTGTCTCTGAGGCTTTGGAGGTTGGTGCTACCTGGCAGAGGGGAGGGTGTCTGCAGATCACGGGACCCATTTTTCAGTCACCCAGAGGATATGAGGCGCAAGGCCCAAGATATTTAACAGTATCGGCCACGCCAACTTGCTCTCTTCCACTTAAAGGACAGAACCACAAGCAGCGAGGCAGCCCCGTTCGGAAAAACCCCCTTTATCCATGTCAAGCGGCGGCCCAGGCTCCAGCTCATTTATTTAGGCCTTTCTTGCTCTCTGACACGCCTCCCTAGCAGTTGCCAGGCAACTCTGGGAGGAGCAGTGTGTGTTAGGGATTAACTAGTTAGGGCTGGGGTCCTTTTTGGCAAGAAGGGGATGAAAGACAAATGATTTTAATTGCTGGCCCAAGGATCCTTTCTGTGCCTGGTGGAAGATTGCAACTTTTCGAGGATAGGTGACAGCAGTGTGGTTCTTGAATTTGCCTCGAACGAATGAATTTTTAAGACTCTTACTTTTGCCACACTCCTTTGTTTAAAATTATATCATCGCGAAATCTGAACGAGACTAACCCTACCACCCTCCCTGTGGAAGACGAGCCACAGTGGCCTCAGTTTTAAAGAACTTTCCAAAAGAGAATTGGGTGCTTCCATTTCATCCCTTTTCCTGTTCAGAGTTTCTCGCAGCTCACACGTGGAGTCATCTTAAGGCAGTGCATTTGAAAGTAGCCGTTCCCACCTCCGGCCCGCTGCGCGTCTTGGTAAATGTTAGCAAAACTGACGCCTCCTGTTCTGGGATGGTCATCTGCCGAAAGGCCGGTATAGATGGAGCGCCATGAGAGTTGTTGACTTGGCAAGCCGGTGCGGCTGTCTCTGGGCCAGCCTGCCAGCCAGACCCCCCCGCACCCCCTCCCCATGAATGGAGCACAGCCCCTGCCCTCAGGGAGCCGGCGCTGGGGTGGAGGCAGTGAACCGAGCGAGCATCACTGTTGTATGTTCTGCAGGAGGCCATGCGGGCAGCATCCTGCTCGCTTCGTCTAGCCCAAGAGGCCCAGCTTCCAGATCAGCTGTGGGTATGCTGGCATCATCCACCTTACAGCCCCTGATTTTGCACGTGATTCTGCTGAGTCATATTTATCCACCTAAAAAACCCCTTAAAGACGGAGAAGTTAAGATGAAAGCAGATTGATAGCCTGGCTTTCAAGCATGAGCGGGTGAGGCTGTGTCGGAACGGGTCGGAAAAACACCACGTACGTCTGTGTCCTGGTTGAGTGACACCATTGATCTCATGGTTTCAAAACAGCGCAACTGTGTGTGTGTGTTCATTTTCGGCGTGCCAGAAAATAGAAGAATGTTTAGACACCAGAAAAATTAAAACATCACGACCGTCCCACTGAACTAGCCCAACTACCTCAACCACCTTTCGTAATATTCTCTTAAATTATTTTTTCATTTTGCAAAGCGTCTACATAGCTGCTGTCAAATCTAAGTGAGAAGTTTGTTTCCCTTCCGTTTAACACCACCTCCCACGCATTTCTGGATAGCTGCAGAGCATTCTTTGAGGCATAGCTACCATAATTTCTGGAACTACTCACATCGGACCTCTAGGTCGTTTCCAGTCTTGTAACGCTATAGTTAATACTGCGCCGAACATCTTTGTGAATAAAGCTCTGAAACAGCATTTCGAGGGCTCCCGAGTAGAAGAAATACAAGTGAGATGCAGGGACCTGACGGGGCGCCAGCGCGTCACCAGGTGGGAAGGAGCAGATTTACACTGACCCCGTCTAACAGCTCGGGGCGGGGAAGCATGAAGAGCGCTTTGTGGTATGAGCGGCCTGCTCTCCACATAGGCTAGCGGAGGGCACCCAGAACATATATAAGGGTGTTACTAAGTTATGCCTCCATCTTGTGCTAAAAAAAGGTTTGAGGACCCTTCAAAACAATGTGTACTGCAAGACAAGAGTCAGGATGTGAGGGAAGCGGGGGTGGTGGGGGGAGGAGAAAGCCCAGAAGAGGCCGGTGTGTGCGCCTCTGTGCTGTCAGATTCTCCACACAGCTTGGGAGTATAGGGCTGGACGTGGAACCCACGTCTGTCTTCCAAGCCCACGCTTTTCTTTTTTCTTCCTTTTTTTTTTTTTTTTTTTTGGTGGTAAAACGTAACATAAATTTTTTAACTTTAACCATCGCTAATGCCGTTTGGTGGCGGTAGGGACAGTCCCGATACTGTACAACCACCATCACTATGTGTTTTCAACATTTTTCATGACCCCAAACAGGAACTGTGAGCCCCGGAAACAATAGCTCCCCATTCCCCCAAACCACCAGCCCTCGCTAACCTCTCATCTACTTTTTATGAATTTCCCTATTCTAGATACATCATGTAAGTGAAATTAGATCATATTTGTCCTCCTGTGTATGGCTTATTTCACTCAGCGTAACATTTTCAGGGTTCGTCCACGTTGTAATGTGTGTCAGCCCTTCATCCCTTTTTAAGGCTAAGTGATATCCCACCGTATATATGTACATACCCCATTTTGCTTATCCATCCTTCTGCTGATGGACACTTGGGTGGCTACCACCTTTTGGCTATGGTGAATACTGCTGTGAACATTCCTGTGCATCTATCTGCGGGCGCCCCTGTTTTCAGTTCTTCTGGGTATATACCTAGGAGTGGAATTGTTGGGTCATACGGTAATTTTATTTTTGAGGAGCCACCAAATTGTTTTCCACACAGAGCCCATGCTGTCTTTAAGCAGACAGTGGTGTGTTTATGAAGCATGGATATGTACCCATGAATATTCTGTAGGAAAAGTTGGTGAAAGATTTTATTTTTCCAGTTTATTTTAGGCAAGCAGATAGGGAATTAAAGCCAAAACCTACAGTCCTGAGCTACACAGATGCATCGACGAGAGGAACCTTGAGTGGACTAGAGAAGGGGCTAGTGACTTACTGGTCACTGTTTTTTCTCCGTGTAGTGTTCATCCCAGGTCAAGATCACAACCCTGGGAATGAAGCAGGGAGAGGAGAGGTGTGAACACCTCCGGGACCCCAGGGACCACCACTGTAGCTCCATGGGTCTGAGCAGCCGAGGAGGCAGAGTGGGATGGACAGAAGATGTCTTGAGCCACCTGGGTTTTTGTCCTGGCTCTGTCATCTGCCAGAAGATGACCTTGGAAACCACTTAACTTCTCTCAGCCTCAGTTTTCTCATCTGTAAAATGCAAATAATGCCTACCTTACAGGGCTGCTGAGAAAAACACCAGTAATGTATGTCAAGCACAGCACAGTGTTTCTGCTGACAGTAGATATTAACTAAATGATAGTGACGACCATTCCTGGGTCAAGGGAGTAAAGGAGGAAGAGGAGAATGCCATCTTCTGGAACAGTGGGGTCCATTCTTGCTTAAGTGTCAGATTACCTGAAACCAGTCACAACACAGTGAGATTCTGGCCCATTTATTCCTGTCTTTTGAAGTAACTGAAAGTTTGGCTTTTATCTCAAATGCTACATAAAGGATGTGTAAGAAGACACATAATATCAAATAAATACTGAAGGAAATAATTATTAATGGTATTGCTCACCAGCACTTACAGGCAAATACGGGGGTGGTAGGTACCAAGGGTTTAAAATTAAGAAATACATTAGAGTCGATTTTCTTTAAATGCACAAGAGAAAATATGGTTAATATTTTTTTCTGTTTCATTCAAACGTGTCTTGCCGCTTGGGAGAAGATGACCATCATTCGATATTGGCCCCAATCTCCACGGTCCACCTCCCGGGGCGGGGACCCCTATGTTGCTGGCATCTTGAAGCCACACCACAAGTGCTCACTGGCCTGAGAGCCATTGCTCTAGACTGCCCAAGGACAACGTAGGTCCTTACGTTAAAGAAGATGAGAACTGGAAGGAAATCCTCTTAAACACGATGACCGAGCTTATCTGAATGAGTTCGAAAAGCATCACTGAATATGACCAAAATGAAATTCCTGTATGTCCTAAAATACTTGAAAAAATAAACCCCAGTGAGTGTATCTTGATCATCCAGGAGGAGTTCTGTGTTTCCACTTGATCTCCTATCATAATCCTGGCTCCTTTCTTACTTTGTTCCTATAGGATGGGACCACATTTTGTACTCCTTGGGGTCCCTCACATAGTCTGGTATTTAGCAGGTGCTCATTAAATATTTGTTGAATGTGTAGATGGACAAATGAATGAATGGTACCTGTTTTCCCATGCTGTGCATCGGGAAGACTAGTGGTCATATTCCAGTGTTACATAATAGAGATGCTTAGTTTAAAAAGCAAAACAAAACGCAGCTCCATTAGAGTGTGAGAAGAAGAATGTGACACAAACACCATATTGTGAATGTATAAATGTAAAACAAAGGCACAACCCAGCAGCTACCTGGTAGCTAACCACAGGCAGTTAGGGTCTGCAGAAGATCCCCCTGCACGAAATCGCCATGTGCAGTAAATGCTCAGTTCTAGTTAGGAGCATTCGAGAGGTGAGTGTGTTAATGGAATAAACTCAGTTTTCAATACTGTATCTTTGCGGAAGCAGCAGCAAAGAGAAGTGGTTGCTATTATTGGAGTTTTAAGTCAAATGATCTCACTTTAGGGTCTTTTACTTTTTTATGGAGACTCTGAAAAGGAAACCTTTCTGATCCATTTCCAAGCAGTGATAACATTTGACAATTTAGAGCCTGCAACAGTGAGCTGTGGCTCCATGAACTAGGCAGACTGAGCTTAAGAACAGGATTCTGTCTTATTCTTTCTTCTATACCCCTGGCACATAGTAGTGGCTCAGTAACCTAAGACAGAGTGATGGTGGATTTGTTCTCTGGAGGACATTATGGTGTTTGTGATGATTAGAAGATAACATTGTGGATTTATTTCCCTCTCCCCACCTCCCAGACATGCATCCACGCTAACTTTCTGTGGGATGTGGGTATTCTCAGAAATACCCGGCTGTATCACAGTCTTGTATTGCCCTTTCACAAAGAAATAGAAACCTCTGGAAGGCAGTAGAGTGTCATGATTACTCATATATCCCTGGCACAGAGCCTGATACACAGAAGGGGCTTAATAATTATCTGTGGAGGGAGTGACATTATAATAGTCCTTACCTATAATGTCCTTAGTTGTTTGGGAGCTGAAACAGCTTTGTTAAGTAAATCATTAAGACCTGAAGTCTTAAAAGAAAACAGTATAAAACATTTGTTATATGCTAGACTGTCCGTTATTTGATTTTTACAGCCCCCATATGGAGAGAGTGTCCCCATTTTACTGATGAGAAACCAAGGCTAAGAAAGGTCATGTCACTTTTTCAAGAAGTGGCAGAGCCAGGATTCGGACCGTCCATCTGTCTGATTCTAGCAACCGTGCTCTTTCCTCTGACCACTTGCCGCAACGGTGATTACCATATGGTCCATGTTACGTACAGTTTGAGGGCATTTCAGAAGCAAACTGAGCTGGTTCCCTCTTAGGAGTCAATGTCTCCAATCTGTGCAAATGTTTCTTGAAAAATACAGGTTAAACTAACACCATTTATAAATTCTTTTGCAAAGGGGAAATGTCAAAATTTTAGACATCTTTTAAAAAAACATTCCTTTAATATATAATTTTAATTGCCTAATATTTTGTTGTTTAAATATTTGATACTTGTGGTGATAATTGGATGAAAAAGTAAAACATTTGAAAGGGCAGCCCGCCCTCCTCTTTTCCTGGGCTGACACCTAGTGGTGAGTTTTGTCATGGCAGTGTTAATCCGGGTGCTGAACTTTCTTGAGAGTCCGTTGATTTTAGGATTTTTAAAAAATCAGTTATTTACATCATAAAAGTAGCTGCATTCATATAAAGTTAACTTATGAGGGAGCATCATAACAATGGAACTTTGATTTAATGTGAGATTTAATTATAATCCAGCCTTGCTAGCTGAAAATGATACAAGTATTGAAAATCTTGTTGTACTTGGGGTGCCTAGCCAGCTCAGTTGGTAGAACATTGCAGCCCTTAATCTCAGGTTTGTGAGTCTGAGCCCCACACTGGGCATAGAGATAAATTAAGTAAATAAAAAAAGAAATATAAATTCTTGGGACAAACAACGCTTCCCTGCCCGCTCCTCCCCTCCCCCCGCCCCAGACTTGGCCAGTAACCACCCTGCCCTGGGCACTGGCTCGCACACACACTGCCTAAGACTCGATCGCTGTGCTTAAAGACAGTGCGGGGCAGAGAGAGAGTTGCATTGAGGCGTGGTAACTGCGACGGTAGAATGTCGTATGAGGTGGTAGGCATCCGAATGCAAGGCGAATCGCTCCGCCTAGGTGCGAAGGGGAAGTTTCCGAGGAACGGACGCACGTATGTGGCACTACGAGAGGAGGAGCAGTTAGTTCCCTAGGAGCAGGGCAGCGAGTAGCTCACGCAAAGGCGAGGAGCTTTGGAACTCCACGGCATGGTTGAGTGCCGAGGACCGTCGCCTGACTGGAGCGTGGACAGGAGAGTTAACCCAGGGTAAAGTGGAGAAGGGGTCAGGTCCAGTCCATGAAAGACCTAGATGGTCACAAAAGAGTCTTTGCACCAATACCATAGACCAGCATTTCTAGAACAATGTTCCTGGAAATATTAGATCCACAAGATATTATGTTTTCTGATCACATAAAATTTGGGATTGTCACACAACGCATACTGTAACTCTTTTTTTTTTTCTTTAAGATATTTGCTACGCACGTTACTGAAGCCTTGCTGTAAAGAAATCTGGTTAACTTTGTTTAACCTAGCATTTTTCCAAAACCCTTTCCCCGACCAAAATACCTATTAGCATTCCATGCATCTACTATCCTTACCACAGTTTGGGAAACACTTCTGTAGCTAATGATTGGTGATGAATTTTTCTCACTCTGAGGTCATGGAATTAGGATGCCAACTGTGGTCATTTTACCCCTGTCTCTTTGCTGTGAACCTCAGAGAAAAGCGTGCTCCTTTTCCAAAGCATTTTTTGTCTGGCCAGACAGAGGTTTGTGGCCAACATGTGGCCTTGAGACATAGAGCCCAGCGATCACTAGACTCTCTCAGTTCAGGATCACAGGCTGCCACCTGGTCCCCTCAGTCCAGCACCTCGATCAGGGTGTGAGTCAGGATCTATCCAGGACGACAAAAACCCCTTCAGATGTTTACAAGAGGGAAAATAATTCAAAGGAATGGTCATCCAGCTGATAGAGGAGATGAGACTCAGGGCAGGGAGGTAATCCGGAGATCAGCAACAATGGAGGTGGTGTACCTGAGTTCCAGCGTCAGGGTCAGGGTCACCGGACTAAAGCTGGACCCTCTGGGTGTGTGCACTGGGCGCCTGAGTCAGAGAGGAGGCGAACCACTGCTGGATGACCCACCCAGGCAGAGAGAGAGGAGAAGAGCTCAGCTTCTCCCTCCTGTCCTCCTCCCCCTCCTCATCACTCCTCACAGGCCCTCGCATGGGCCCAACCGGGCAGGAAGCCAGCCGACCTGGGCGCCCGGGCATCAGCCTTCCTTCTTCTACACAGAATAGAACCGAAGAGCGGAGAGTTGGTCCGAGGTCAGACAGGGAGCAACCAGAACCCAGATAATCTATGTAGTAGCACGCTCCCCACCCCCACCCCTGGCAAATAATGTGCAACCTGGTAAAGTTAAAAACCCCTGATTTCTAGTTGGACTTGATGCCAACCTGGACCCTGCCTCTTCTCAGCTGTGCGACTCTGGGCCAATTATTCTGCCCCTCTGAACCTTAGTTCTTCAGTTGTGAAATAGGAAAAAGAATCTCCACTGAAACGATACCTTCACAGGGCCTCCTTGACATATTCGTGGCCGGTTCCTGTTTTTTTTTTTTTTTTTTTTTCAACGTTTTTTTTTTTATTTATTTTTGGGACAGAGAGAGACAGAGCATGAACGGGGGAGGGGCAGAGAGAGAGGGAGACACAGAATCGGAAACAGGCTCCAGGCTCCGAGCCATCAGTCCAGAGCCTGACGCGGGGCTCGAACTCACGGACCGCGAGATCGTGACCTGGCTGAAGTCGGACGCTTAACCGACTGCGCCACCCAGGCGCCCCCCGGTTCCTGTTTTATAATGAAATACGAACGAGGTATTTACAGCTTTTCGAGCTTAGCGTGAAACTAACGGGAGTGTTTCGCAAGTCATGTATGTCGGTTGACCACTCTGAACTTCAGTGAATTGGCTGAAGTTTTATTAGCAGCAGTCATTACCTAGTAGGTGTTTTATTTCTTATCTTAATGTATTCACATCCCAGGGACATTGGGGGGAAGCTTGAAAAATGTGCCCTGGAACATTCACGTGCTGGAGAGGTTCTCTGCATGTATTATTGTTACCAGTTCAGTACCAGCTAAAGAAAATTGAGATTCCAGGAGAAGGACCACTGAAGAGATGTTGCACCTTGGGAATCACTTCCTTCTTGAACCACAGATTTTTTATTTTGTGAGCAGAAAAATGCTATCCTCATAAAACTATTTAAAAAATGTTTTTAAGTATTTATCTATTTTTGAGAGAGAGAGAGAACAAGCAGGGGAGGGGCAGAGAGAGAGGGAGACCCAGAATCTGAAGCAGGCTCCAGGCTCTGAGCTGTCAGCGCAGAGCCCGGTGCGGAGCTCGAACTCACGAACCGTGAGGTCATGACCTGAACCAATGTCGGACACAACCGACTGAGCCCCCCAGGCGCCCCTATAATTACTTTAAGAATTAAAGGAGATGGCACGTGTAAAGTACTTGTTCTCTGCCCTCCGCAGAAAACTGTGGAGGCAGCTTCCACTTTATCCAGCGAATGTCCAATTCGCCAGCAGCCGCATTGCGCGTTGGTGTGGCAGGATTTGGGGGAAGCCTTAATGGGAGATTATTTGTGTTTGGTTTGCTGTCTCTGTTGGTGATGTGACCTGGCAGGCCTCCGCTCCCCCTCTTCTCGTCGGTCACAGCTCACTGGCATTATTCATAAGCCATTTGCTTAAGACTTTCTTTGCCCATATTCCCACTGTGATGCATTTTTAGTCTCCTCTTCTCCTCCTTTCAAAATGGTCTGTAGGTTTTGAGACTGTCCTGAGCAAGTCATTTGTCAGCTTAAAAGGTCATTATCCTTTGAAGGGGAACTTTTATCCTGAGTTCATTAGTTTTATCCTCGTTTGATGAGTGTTAAGCAAAAAAAAAAAAAAAAAAAAGTGTGGGGGGGAAGCCCATCTATTGAACACGTGCTTCTTGCCTTTTATTTTTATCTTCTTGGTTAAACGTGTACGGTATTATCCCCAAATTGATAGTTAAGGAACTTAAAGCAGAGAGACTTGAAATAATTTACATCAGCAACTTGGAACAAACATTACCGAGACCCTACTCTCCCAGACGCATTCTAGATGCTTGGAGATAGAGCAGTGAACAAAATAAAGTCCCAGCCCCTGAATCCCTTATATTCTAGGCAGACACAGGAAACAAAGATGAAAGTATGTAATGTGTCGGGTGGCGATAAGTGTGCATAAAAGGAAAGCCGTGGAAGGGGATAGAGAGCCCCGGATGAGGTAGATGCTATAATAAGAGGGAGAGCTGGATTGGGGGCCAGGTCTGTCTGCCTGTAGAACTCATGTTTTTGCCACTGGTCCCAGTCTGCTGCTGGTCCTCTTTGGTGATGGCTTCAGTGAAGCACCATAAACTCGGACATTTTGCTTCTCAGTCTGGACTTGACAATTCAGTGTTTCGGGGCGGTGACATTGCATTCCAAGGGTACAAAAGACATTTTTGCTGTACTCCCTGCTGTCAGCCGCATATAGCCTTTTCCTTCATCTCTCTGGTTTCCCAAACACATTTCATCTTGGTGCAGAAAGCATCTTGCCGGCTTGGACTCAAGCCCTAGTGCTGAGCAGACCAGTCTGTCCTAGAGGAGGGTCCCTGTGACTGCTGGCTCAAAGGAACTCATTGCCTCTTTTCTCTCTACTTCCAAAAAGTGATGTCACAGGTAGTAGCTCATGTAGTCTTGATTTCTGTTTCCTGATCTTTAGTATTCAGTAAGGCAGTTGAATTCCATGAGTAGGTACTGGGCACCAAGAGATGGACCAAGTATGGAACGTGCCCACAGGATTCAGCTGGACCTGGGTTCCACTTTTCTATTTATGTAACTTTGAACAAGTTAATTAAGCCCTCTGTGCTTCAGTTTCCTCATCTGTAAAAGGGCAGAACAAATGTTATTTGCCCCAGAGGATTAGAAGATTCAGTGAAGTAATACAGCATGGTGCCTGGCATATGAAAGGAACTTCATATTAGTTGGGCTTTTTAAAAAGTAAACTATATTTCAGAACAGTTTTATGTTCATAGAAAAATTAAGTGGAAGGTATCGAGGTTTCCCAAATCCCTCCTGTTCCCATGCATGCATAGCCTCCTCCATTAATAATACTCATTTTTATATAAAAATAACTCTTTAATTTATAGCTGAGTTCTCTCTACTTTCTATCCTATGAGGAAACAGTAGATAGGAAGTATCCTTTTTCATAGTGAAGACCGTATACGTGTTTTAATGAAAACGATGGTAAAAATTCTCATCATGATGACAGTTTATAAAGAAATGTTGATATTCAATCTTTACAATTCTTCCCACTGGATAGATATTATTATACGCTTAAAAAAAAAAAAGTACTGTATTGTAAAATAGATCGAGAAAACTGCCCTAATCACGCAAACAGCTTAACCAATTTTTATAAGACTAACATTGCCTGAGATGAGAAATAAGGTTTTACTACCCATCACAGAAACCCCCTTCCCTGAAAGCCCTTTCCCCCTTGCCAAAAGTAACCACCATCCTAAATTTCCTATTTTTTAAAAATAGTTTTATTACCCAAATGTTTATTCCTAGATTCTGTAGTTTAGTATTGGCCATTTTAAAAAACAGTATGGTTTTTGATTCCCTTTTATATGTTCCTCCTCCACCCCTTTCATTTCATTACAATTTATCTGTTGAAGACCCCTGACCTACAGATTTCCAAGGTGGGTTTTGCCAGTTGTATAATCATGGTGCTGTTCACCATGTTCCTCTGTCTTTTGTATTTCTTGCTAATTGGCAACTGGATCCTGAGATTGGATACACTGTGGTTCACTCCCTTTGTCAAGACTGTGGGTGGTATTTAGCAAGACGATCAGAAGGATGTCAAAGTCTGGTTGTGTCTCTTGTAGTGTTTTTAGTAGCCAGTGATGCTTAAGCCTACCTCTGTTTATTCGTTGGGAGTTGCAAAATGATAATTGATGTTCTAAGTTTATCACTTAATTTTCATTTATTGGTTGGAATATTTTTATAAAGAGACATTTTCCCTCATTTACTATTTTGTTACCCAGTGGTACAGTTCATATGGCAAAGGTAAGATAAATACTTGGTTCTTTCCCTTTATGTGCCAGTTTTAATATAATGAATTAGTTCTCTAACACCCTCAAAATGGGCCAGTTCTTTTTTATATGTGGATTATGACCTGGTGGATTTAAACATTTGATGGTTTGGGGTCTCTTACAGTTGTTATTATTAATAAAATTCAGACTCAGGTTTGTGCCTGAGTACTTCTTTTTTTTTTTTTTTTTAAACGTGATCCTAGTAGTCTTTGATAGCTCCCTTGTTATCTGATATTACAAGACGTTCCAGGGCTTATCGTGGACATTTCCCACCCCCAAACGTGGAATCGTACATTTCTTCAGGTAGCCCTGGGTTTGTTTTAGTGGGAAAGAATATCTCAAGACTAAAACCTGGGTGCTAAGTATACTTGCTGCTCCTTGACTGGTCAGTTTCCAGGCCTCTTCAGTGGAAGAGTTAGGACACACACACACACGCACGCACGCACGCATGCACATGCACACGTGTATATATATTGATGCTTCCAATCCAAATTCAAGACTATAGAACTTTTGCCTAACCTCTTCTCTGTTAGGTTTGTATTTCCTTTCTTCCATACTGAGAATTCTGGTTCTCAAAAGGACACAGTGGATAATAGAATTAGAATATCCCATAATTACTAATTTGTTTTCATACACAGCAGCCTCAGTAAACAATACTAACGCTAGCAGCAGCACGATTACAGAAAACCTTTTAATCCTTGTTTGCATATTCTGTCCCTATTCTCCCCAGCTTTTGGCTAGTTGTACTGTTTTTCCACTGCTGCAATGTTCAGCCTTTACTTGCCCTTCTCTCTCCCTCTCAGCCCTCCTGGTCTTAGTCTTCAGGTCATAGTAACCAGTTTGAATGGTGATGTCTCTTCAGTCATTTTTGGTTGTATCAGACGCTCACTCCCTGGTGGATTCCTCAGGAGAGGCTCATGAGAACAAGTACTCCCTCTTGTTATTAAAGATTGATCATTTTCCTGTGCCCTTTCCACATGAGTCAGTTTGGCTGGATATAAAATCCTTGGCTCATACTTTCTTACCTCAAGGATCTTAAATATGTTATTCCATTTTCTTCTGACAGAAAGTGTTGCTGTCAAAGTCTGATGATAATCCTAACATTCATTAAGTTACATGTTCTTGGGGGGCCTGGGTGGCTCAGTCGGTTAAGTATCCAACTTCGGCTCAGGTCATGATCTCACTGTTCATGAGCTGGAGCTGTGCGTCAGACTCTGAGTTGACAGCCTGGAGCCTGCTTCGGATTCTGTGTCTCCCTCTCTCTCTGCCCCTCCCCCATTCACACTCTGTTTCTCTCTCTCTCTCTCTCTCTCTCTCTCTCTCTCTCACAAACATTAAAAAAAATTTTTTTAAGTTACATGTTCTCTTTTACTAGGTGCCAGGGATTTTTTCTTTCTCTTTTAAAGTCCAGTAATTTTATTAAACTATCTTGGGTGGTCATTCTGGGTCTTACAGGGATATAATGTCTTACAATGTATGTGAAGCAGATAGTTTCAAGGTTTTTATTTTTCTTTTTTAATTTCAAGAAAATTGTTCTCAAGTGATAGGCTTTAGCTTCTGTTCTTTGCTTAATTTTTCTTCTTCAGGGGTTTCAATTCTTATATTTGATCATACTTGTATCTTCAGTCTTTTTCACTTAAAAATTTTATCTCTTTATTTCTTTTTTTAACTTCTTATATTATTATTGAAATAGAATTTCTCTTTAATTTTTAACATTTTTCTGTTTTGTTAAAACATGATCTGGCCAGTTGATTTGCCCTTATATCCCCTCTAAGTTTGTTTCTAATCCTTTTCTGCATTCTGTCTTCTCATTTCTAAGTTTTTATGATTCAGATATATGTTGCTCTTTGATGCTTTGTGTATTTTCTTAATGTCTTTAGCACATGTGGACACCGCAGATTTCAGTTTGAATCTATTTTGTAGACATATGTTCAGGATATATTTTTGTGGACATTTCTTTCTTTTTTTCTTCTAACTTTCTGTAGGATTTGACCTCAGATCAGTGCCTTTATGTTAGTAATTTTTACGTGAACTTCGTTTTCCTGACTTGAGAATGAGATGGAGTTCAAGAATGCTTTCCTAACTTCATAGAGCTCCCTCTTCTGTCATTTTTGGTAGCGTTAAAAAATTCTGCAGCTGCTTTCTGAACTTTTCTGGCTGTGTTCCCTTCTCCCACTTTGATGTAGCTCTTCTTTTCCCTTCCTCTCTCGTGTCTCCATCCTGCTCCGTTTTGCTCACTCTTGATTCCACTCCCAGAAGCTTCTTTCCCCAGCGTCGATCCCTTTCTTGAAACGGGGTCCTGACACATTTTGTCCAGTATCCACAGGGGCTTCTAAGACTTGTTGGGGCGGACCCATCCAACCCTCAGTCCTTCTTCCTGTCGGCCCCTTGTGCTCACTGCTGTCACAGAGGTCAGAACCATCCCAGTTTCACCGACTTTTCTCAGACTGGCCCACCGAGCTTTCTGCAAGATCCTGTCAGCTGTTCTCGTGTCTGTCTGTCAGCGACGATGCTGGCACCGAGCAGGTCTGTAGATTCGCGGTGTTGATGGTTTGCACTCACCTGCCTGCATTCCGGGACCCACTGCTCATCTCGTTTTGTCATCAATGTTGCACCTTTGAGGTTTTGCTACCTAGTTGTACCTTAGTTTTAAAGGTGGGGATTTGAAGACACTAAAAAAAACAAAACAAACAAACAAAAAACCTGTGCTGCTGCCATTATCCAGAATTTCCTAATTTCCAGAATTCCCCTTTCCGATTTCCCATTTCTTCCTGAGAAGTCCGGGAGAGGTAACATATCACCCACAAGTGTAGGACGTGCCCTTGTGGAACTTACGTTGCACTGGAGGAGGACTAGTAGTAAACATGAACAAAAGATGGAAGCGTATGATCTCAGACAGTGAAGAAAAGAAAACACCAGAACAGGTAGAGAGTGATCAGTGTGAGGGGTGTAGGGGAGGTGCTCTCCTTTTTGGTGCTTTTCTCCAAGGAGCGGGCATCTGCACTAAAACATGAATGATAGGAGGTAACGGGTATACAGGCGCCCGGGGTGAGAGTGCTCTGGGCAGAACAAACAACCAGGACAGAGACTGGAGGTAGGAGTAGGTTTGGCCCATTTGAGGCTCAGAGTGCAAGGCAGTGTGGCTGACGTGGAGCAAACACGGGCAGAGTCCCAGGAGACAAAGCCAGAGAGGCAGCCAGGGCCAGATCGTGAAGGAATCGCCGTCCTTTCGGGCTCGGGAAAGAGTTTGGATTCTGAGCCAGGTACAGTGGAAGCCAGCGGAAGAACTTTAAGCAGAAACGTAGCATGACCGGTTCAAGGTTCAAGAAGCTTGTTTTGGCCGCTGTGTGGAGAAAGTGCTGTGGGCGCTCCAGAGTAGAAGTCAGGGAATGATCAAGGAGTCCGACCATTGGGGAGAGACCCTGTGGCCAAGTGGAGATGGAGAGGAGTAGTCAGATTTGGGGTATAATTTGGTGACAGGACTTGCTAATGGGTTGGATGAGGGTAAGAGAAGAATCAGGGATTCTTCTAGGTTCTTGGTCTACTTCCAGTTTTTTGTCTTTTTTTTTTTTAATTTGTTTTAACATTTATTTATTTTTTGAGAGACAGAGACAGAGTGTGAGTGGGGGAGGGCTAGAGAGAGAGGGAGTCACCGATTCCGAAGCAGGCTCCGGGCTCTGAGCTGTCATCACAGAGCCCGACGCGGGGCTCAAACTCATAAACCGTGAGATCAACGCTGAGCCGGTCAGGTGCCCAACCAACTGAGCCACCCAGGCACCCTCAGTTTTTTGTGTTTTTGAATCTTATTTCTCTGAGAAGATCCAACAGAGCTTTGCTCCTGAACAAATAAATAGATAATACTGTAAAGCAAGTGAAAAATAACAAGCCACAGACTGAAAGAAGATATTTGCAACTGAACAGAGCCTTGGTAGAGTATATAAAGAATTTCTGTAAACCAGGAAACATTAAAACAGGGCGAAGATATAAGCAGACATTATACAGGAGAATTAACATCAGTGGTCCATAAACTTACTGAAAATATACTCAACTTTATAATAATAAATCAAGGAAACTGAAATTAAGACCACCATCACTTTTTGCACCTACTGAACTGGTGAAACTTAGGAAGTCTGTGACTATGTGGAGCCATGGGAGCTCTTATTTTGCTGGTTGAAGCATAAAATCGGTACCTGAATTTTATAAAATTGAAACTCTGGCTCATTTAGGCTAAGAGACACGCACAAAAATTGCCACAGCGACAAAAAAAACTAGAAACAATTCAAACGCCATTGAAGGATAGTAGGCAAAGTACAGTATGTTTATTTGATGCAGGGTTTTTTTTCCCAATTTTTAAAAATGTTTGTTTATTTTTGAGAGAGAGAGAGAGAGAAAGAGGGAGAGACAGAGAGAGAGACAGAACATGAGAGAGAGACACACACAGAATCCAAAGCAAGCTCCAGGCTCTGAGCTGTCAGCACAGGGCCTGATGCGGGTCTCAAACCCACGAACCACCAAGATCATGACCAGAGCTGAAGTCAGACACTTAACTGACTGAGCCACCCAGGCGCCCCTATATGGTGCAGTATTTATTATACCACCATGAAAAACAGTGAGTTAGTGAAGCAACAACGTGGATGAATCTTAGCAACTTGCAATGTGATACCAGTTTTTAAGGCTCAATAGTAAGTAAAACTAATTATTATTTAGGCCACATAATGTGTGCTAAAAACTTTTTTTTTTTTTTTAATGAGAATGGGAAGAGAAGCATAGACTTGAGAATAGGAATTTGTGGAGGATGGGGAGAGGGACAAGAGGAGGCAGTGGAGGGGATACCAAGACAAGGCAATGATAACGTCTGTTTTCTTCATCTCAGCCGTGGGTTCACAGATGCTCATTTTATTACTATGCTGCACAACTCAGTATAGGTTACATATAGTTTCTCGTGCATAAATATAAATTGCATGATAAATAAAATTCAGTGGAATTACAAAGTAGGTAAAGTATTAATGATTTCCAAATCCCATAATCTCATACCATGATGTTTAATATCCAGCTCAGAGTCTGTGAGATCTGGACCCTTCTAGTATAACACATTTCAGACCTCTTAAAGGATCTCAAAATGCGCCCCCCCACCCCACCCCGGTATGTTGAGGTTGTGGATCTCCTTCGTGGCTGTGAAAGAGAGGGGGTGGCCCAACCTGAACGTGAGTACACGTTCTCTCCCAGGTTTTTGGTGACCAAACACAGAAAAGCCAAAAGCAAGAAAGAATTCAGAAATACTTTCAGCAGATGCATTGCTCCCTGCAGCTTTGAACAGAAAGTCTCAGAATGATCTGCCAGGTCCCTCTCCATAGAGGCCTCGTCATGTCTCCTATTCTAAGACTACGTGACTCACTGGAAGACTCTTCTCAAGTTGCCAACACTTCAGACACCCCACAGGACGCATCCATGCAAATCATGGTCACCAGCCTCAAAACTCCAAGAAGTCTATCTTTCTGAACCCCATTTATAGCACAGAGAACGGCAAGTCAACTTTAGAATCTGAGAAAGTCAGACTCCAGTGTGGCACCAGCTAGAGGAATTCGCTGTTGTGGAGAAGTTACAGTATTATTACACCATTTCTTTTTATCTATTATTTAAAACTGTCCTCTTCTAAACCTCAGAATGTCAAGGATAGTGGCTCAGTCGGTTAAGCATCCAACTTCGGCTCAGGTCATGACCTCATGGTTTGTGAGTTTGAGCCCCCACATCGGGCTCTGTGCTGACAGCTCAGAGCCTGGAGCCTGCTTGGGATTCTGTGTCTCCCTTTCTCTCTGTCCCTCCCCTGTTTGCGCTCTCTCTCAAAAAAAAAAAAAAAAAAAAAAAAAAAAGAATGCCAAAGGATAGCAGAATGTTCCTGTAGATTCCTTAGCCTTGTTCTTGGAGTGCTAAGGAAAGTGAGTGAATTGGTGGATGGATGGATAGATGGATTTGTGCCATTTTCTTTTTCGTCAAGCTAAGAATCCCATTGGGGGAAAAAAGCCCACCACTAAAATGAGTAAAAGCATTAAAAAAAATTTTTTTTAACATTTATTTATTATTGAGAGACAGACACAGAGCATGAACAGGGGAGGGGCCGAGAGATGGAGAGACACAGAATCTGAAACAGGCTCCAGGCTCTGAGCTGTCAGCACAGAGCCCGACGCGGGGCTCGAACTCACAAACCGCAAGATCATGACCTGAGCCAAAGTCGGATGCTTAACCGACCGAGCCACCCAGGTGCCCCAAAAAGCGTTTTTTTAATGCTTTTTTTTTTTTACAACATCTGTTCAGTACCTACTGTGTGCTCGACACAGAGCTCAGCACTTTGCAGCCACATGGCACATTAGAGGTAGAACTGTGATCCAGATATGGGACTTGGCTCTGGAGAAAATGTGCTTTTCCATTTGCCGGAGAAACACATTGCAACAGCAGAAACCGAGGAAGCCGACATGAGAGAATTCACCCAAACATTAACTTGTAGCCCTGCAATTCCCACATAAAATGCCCTAGACGTACTCGTGCGTGGGTGAGTGCCACCTCTGGGTAAAGCAGTGGCCGCCACTCCCTGTTACTTTTCCATATCTCACATGCTGCTTCTCTGATTCATTTTCGGTTCTCTGATTCATTTTCCGCCCTAGACTGGTTCCTTTTCTGTTGACTAATACACAGAAGAACTCTTGCAATTCTTAGAAGATACAGTGAGAAAGAGTGCAAGATTTAGAGAACAGACAAGAGTCCATCCTGGCTGAGTCTCCTTATCTATAAAAGTGGAACCTTACCGGCAATTTCAGAAGCTGTTATGAGGATGAGGTGCATATTACCGTAACGTGTATAATCACCACATTGTAGATGCTCGGAAAATGTCAGTTTCCAGTCTTCCTTCCCCACTCCGTCACCACAGCCTTCCTGGAATGTTAATCCGAATGTCAGATTTAGGAAAATGGCCAGTGGAGAATATGTACTTCCTACATGTTGGGTGATGCTAAGCCAATGACTTTCTGGCATGAGCAGGTTTTCTGTGTGTCTTTTAGTTTTTAATTCTCTTAAAAGAAGGGATTTTTATTTTCAGGGCAGTTATTTTATTTTAACTGCTATTTTCTAGGTTCCCCGATGCAGATTTCACATGAGTTTTCAAAGAGAGCTATGATAGAAGCTATAGACCCCACCTCCGCACTTGAATCACATTCAGAAGATTTTAGGCATTCCTAGTGCTTTATCCAACAGTGGTAGTTTGAGGTAAGAGTAGAGGGTTTGACCTGAGTTGATGAACGTTCTACAAGATAGCTGGCCAGTACTCTTCAAAAATGTTAATGTCTTGCAACAAAGAAAGACCCAAGGATTATTCTAGATAAAAGGAGAGTGAGAGGAGAGCTGCATGTAGTGTATGATCCAGGATTTTCTTTTGCTATGGAAAGACATCATTGGGACAATTGGTGAATTCCAAATAAAGTCCGTAGATGAGATTTTTACTGTATCAATGTTAAATTTCCTGATTTTGATCATTATACTGTGGATATGTTCTTGATTTTAGGAAATAGAGTCAGTTTGCTATAATGCCTGTTTTGACAACACAAGATTGTTCTAATGCAACTGGTAGATTCGGGAACAGTTGCAGCATAATGTGAATTTCATGTTTGGTTATGCACGATCTCATCCGTGAGAAATACCAGGTGAATGCAGAAAACTGTGCCCAGATTAACCAAGATGTGTAGGAATACACAGAATGCACACCGGCACACACCCCTCGTATCTGCTGGCTGCCTCAGTTTACCGCATGTGTTATGAGCCACACGTTCTGTCCACAGCAGTGTTATATCCCTCCATCCTTTTCCCACCACGCCACAGTCTGCCCATATGCTGCAGTCCTCCTGACACACACTTCCACAGTGAACTTCAGGTCTTTTTCTAACATGTCACCAATGAAGTTTTTGAGCAGTATGCCCCTAAGCATGGTGCTTTTTAGGAGCATGTATGTTACAATGTAGCATAACTGATTCTACTTAAGTATATAGGGGTAGGATATCATGTCTTAAATTTATTCTCAGATGGCTCAAAAAAATACTTTATGCAGATAAAATGTATTTATAATATATAATTGTATGTATATGTTCACATGCACATGCAAGGGAAAGGAGGAAGGATAAAGCCATTATGGTAAAATGTTAATATTTGGGGAATCTAGGTGAAGGGTAAATGGGAATTCTGTATACTATTCTTGCAACTTCTCTATAAATCTGAAATTGTGTCAAAATAATGTCAAATAAAAGGTTAAAAGGGGGAGAAAAGAGTAGAGTATTGGGGAATGTTTTTTAATTTAATTTTAGAGACAGAGCACTTGAGTTGGGAAGAGGGGCAGAGGAAGAGAGAGTCTTTTTTTTTTTTTTAAGTTTATTTATTAGAGAGAGAGAGCATGGGGGAGGGGCAGAGAGAGAGAGAGAAAGAGAGAGTGTCCCAAGAGGGCTCCACATTGTCAGTGGAAAGCCCAGTGCGGGGCTCAAACTCACAAACCGTGAGATCGTGACCTGAGTGGAAACCAAGAGTCAAACACTAAATGACTAAGCCACCCAGGTGCCCCAGAGAGAGAGAGAATTTTAAGCAGGCTCCACACTCAGCACAGAACTGGACATGGGGCTCGATCCCAGGACCCTGGGATCACAACCTGAGCTGAAATCAAGAGTCAGACAACCAACGGACTGAGCCACCCAGGCACCCCAGGAAATTTTTTTTTAATTGAAGTTCAGATGTGAAAAGGAAGGAAATTAAAAGAGAAGGGAAAAGGACTCATCTGGGGAAAAGAGCAAAGCAGATGGGGGGAGAGGATCCTAAACACACCTTCCACAGAGTAGATTAAAACATGAGCTGAGTTTGAAGCAAGCATTTATAAAATATTATAGGAAGACTACATCTACAAAATGGAAAAGAGAGACATTTTGCTTTTCCAGGAAGATTTTTTTTGGGAGTCTAGCCCAGAATACTGAAAAACAGAATAAACTTACATATATGGAAATCACATAAATTAACAATTCTAAATTAGCATCTTTATTCTCTTCCTAAATAATACAGAATTCCTGTATTACTAGACTTATTTGGACACCCCCATGTACAAATCTTATCATTATTAGAATATTAGTTTCACTTTTTAAAAGAACATTACCAATAAAACTGTAATTAGTTTTATAATTTATCAGTGTGTCCACTACTGTTTCTCCTTGGGGTGATTTTTGTCTTTGCAGGTCTGAAAATATCTTTATTTTGCTATGACTTTTGAAAGGATAGTTTATCTGGGTATGAAACTATATATTAATAGCTTTCCTGCTGCCCTTTAAAGTTTAGTCTTTTCTCATCTGTTTTTATTGGTGAAAAGTCTGTTATCAATACAACTATTATTTCTTTTTATAAAAATATCATCTTTTCTCTCTAGGAACTTTTTCATCTTATATTCTGCAATTTTACTATACTATATCTAGGAATGGGTTTATTTTTATTAATCTACTTGGTACTAATAGTGTCTTTTCAATCCGAGAGCTCATGTATTTTCTCAATTCTGGAATATTTGTAGCCACGATCTCTTCAAATATTACTTCTCTGCCAAGCCTAGGGTTTCTTTGTTTTTGTTTTTTATTCTGGAGACTCTTATATAAATATGTTGGAGCTTCCCAACCTGTTAGCCATGCCTTCAAGTGTTCTTCTTTTCCTCTTGATCTGCTTTGTTCTACTGAACTCTTCAGAGGTATCTTCCAAAATAGGTGATCATTTTCTAATTCTATGACTTAAAAAATCCTGAGATTGTAAAATATCTAGTAATATAGAGAACCTGGATTTGACCCCAGGTCTGCCTAACTTCTGACCTAGGCTCTATCATCTGTGACTTAATAAGTTCATCCCCAAAAGTTAAAACCCCAGAACAGTGAAATCGCTTCAGATCACTGTCTTATCCTGTCATGTGAGTGGATGTAATTGGGAGGATGAATGTGACTTCAGCCCAGACTGAGCAAGATGCCACGTGCTGGAAGACCTGGGATGTGGTTAAGAGTTTTATTTGGCCTCTTTCCCATCGTCATCCTCAGTTGCTTCTGAGAAAGAGAACTTTAATTCCTCTTTGTCTTTTATGATACACAAATTTCCATCTTTCCCATTCTTTTGGCCATCTAAATAGATTGTTTACCAAGATTTGTTTGTATACCACTTGTCTCTTCTCAGTGGCAGAATTTTGGTTTTGTTTTATTGGGCAGATGTTGTTAAACTTAGAATTTTTCAACCACAGGGAAGTGATTAAATGTTTACAATGTTATTCTATAAATATAAAAGAGTCCATTGTTGTTATTATTCAACATTTGTTAAGCGCCCACAGAGTGCTGGGTGTTGAATATCACTGGGGGGGGGGGTGGCGGGGAGGAAGGGTCCAAGCTCACAAATTTTTTTTCTGTGCAAATCACATCCCTTAAAATTTCTTTGTAATATTATATCTGTTGTTTATTTCAAGTCATTCGGTAACATTTTGAAGGAGCTCACACCACCCAGCTTGGGCATTACAGCCAAAGAGGAGGGTGACACATATATTAATTTGTCATTCACTCATTTAAAAAAAAATATTATATTGATCATCTGTTACTTGACAGGGGAACTCACGGTCCCATAAGGAAAACAAACACGAAAAGCAGTTGCAGTGCAGCATAATGAAGAAACGTGCTAGATAAGAGAGCGGCACAAAAGAAGGCGTGATGAGCTCTGCTCGGATAGGTTAGGGGTGGCTTCCCACAGGGGGAGATACTCACTCGAAATGGGTCTTGAAGGAGTTTTCCAAAAAGCAAAATATTACTTTAAATTGAGAGGACAGCAAAGCAACCCTTTAGAAAAAACTCCAGCTGTTCTGCATGGTTGGATTATACGGCTGTCTTTGAAAGACGTCTCCAAGAGGTAGGGGCCAGTCCGTGGAATTCTCTGCTTCGTGGGAAATTTGGGTGTCTTTCTGTGGGCAGTGACAGCAGAGGATTTTAAGCAGGAAGCATTTGCATTTCTGGGGGCATCAAGGAAGCTGGCTGGAAGGAGGGGAGACCCTGGCAGAGACCAGTGAGAAGGCTGTTGTCATCGCTCTGGGAAGAAAAACAACCCAGAACTCTAAAACAGTGGAAATGGAGCAAAGAGAACACATGTGAGGAGAGTGAGAAGAGGTGGAGTCAACCTGTCAAAAACGAGGGGCCAGCTGGAACGCGAGTGGGCTAGGATGCTCTCGAGGACTCCGGCTTGGGACATCCATCCTGATGGAGGACACCGTCAGCCTCCAGCAGGAAATCCAACAGGTATTTCTTTGCACCTTGGTTTCTGACGAGCGATCCCCGGTCCTGGAGGGAACCAACAATATTGCTTTCCCACAAGAACAGTGTCCTAGAGAGGCCGCCCGAGGGAAAAAAATGGCTTCACTTTCTCAGCTGCTTGCTAAGAAAGTAATGAGAACAACGTGTGGAAACTTAGTTCTTCTGATTTAACGTCTTTGGAGGAATCCTCTCCTTTGCACAGAAGAGCTTTGATATTGAGTTCGTGACTCCTGCCTTTAGCTTTCTTTCATCATTGCAGATGGAGTGCTGGTCATGTGTCTTACCAGCCAGCTCTATTCTCATGTGCCTCAAAATGTTCTTTTTGAATAATTAGACTTTTTCACTTAATTTAAAAAAAAAAAAAACAACTCATCTCTGATGCCTATTATGCACCCTGCATGGTGGCAGGAGTTTTCATGTGCCATCTCATTTAATACTGCAACCTGAGAGATAGGTAGTAACACCAGTTTTACAGATGAGGAGCTGAGATTCCAAGACATTAAATAATCAATCCCAGGTCACAAAGTCAATCAGTTGCAGAATCAAGGTTGGAAGCTGATTCATACCACAAATCTGTGGATTTTTTTTTTCTACCAGTCTGTGGCTGTCCACTCAGAACTCGAACTTCTTTTCATTATCAGATGCATCTTTGAGATTTCTCTCATTCGTCCATTCATTGTCGTAACCACAAATAGCCCCTCTTAGGTGTCAGTAAGCAGATTGGGCACTGGATAGGCAACAAGGAATGAGACCAGTGGAGAGAATGAGAAGCAAATAGGCAATTATAATATGGTCTAGCGAGTGCTCTGGAGGGGAAACAGTGGATGATGTGGGAGATCTTAGGAGGGGTGCCCAACCAGGAACCGGGGTTGAGGGAAGGTGCCCCAGAGGAGGTGATACCCAGGCTGAGACCTGAGGAGTGAGTGAGAGGTAGTCAGGAGCGGGAGGGAAAGCAGCCCCCAGGCACAGGGAGTAGCAGACACTGGCCCAGGGAGGGCATGGCAGGGGATGGAATTTAAAGATAGATTTGGGTCAGATCAGGGAGGACCTTATAAGCCAAATCAGGAAGCTTCAGATGAATTCTAATGTCAGTTGGGGCAGCTCTGGAAGAGTTTTGAAGCAGGAAAGTTACATGAATATGTAGGCATTTTCAGAGGTGGCTGTGGTGGTAGTGTCCAAAGGGAAACGACAAGCATGAAGGCAGAGACCACCCGGGAGGTGGTTACTGTGTGATCCAGGGGTGAGAGGATGGTGACCTGGCCTGCAGAAGCGACCACAGACATGGAAGAAGTGGATGGGCTCGAGAGACGGGCGGAATCCACCGGTCTTGGTGCCCGAGGGGACAGAGAGGAGACAGAAAAGTAAAGCAAGACCGGCCCTCGAGACTAAGTGGGGCCATTCACTGGGATGAAGGAGGAAGAACCGGCTTGGGAAGGACGAGGGGTTCAATTTTATTCATGTTGAGTGTGTCAGTGGACATCTGACCAAGAAACGCCCTGTTAGGCAGCTTTGCATATGATTCCATGAGGTCAGGAGAGAGGGGTGGGATGGAGACACAGTTTTAAGAGATGTCAGCATACGGATGGTAAATAATTAACCGGGGAAAGGGTATAAAGTAGGAAGTAAAGAGAATGTAAGCCAGAGAACATCCGTATCTAAAATACCTAAGACAGAGGAGGCAGTAGAGGAACCAGGAAAGGTCCATCCAGAGAGAGGGGTTAAAACCGGGATAACATACCAAAGCCAAGGGATGAGAGTGCTTATGTGTGTCCAGCCACTGAAAAGAGGCTAATTAGATAAAGACAGAGAATCTCCTGAGGGCTTTAGCCACAAGGTCTTGGGAACCTTGGGTGAAATTAGATAGCTTCTGTGGGCAGTTTGACTGGTAGGAGGCAGAGAGAAAGATGGTGACACCCATGTGGTTTTACAGGGATGAGGGAAAACTTGGGGGAGGAGGGTTGGTGTGTGTGTGTGTGTGTGTGTGTGTTGCTTTAACATCGGAAGAAACTCGAGCACAGTGAAATGCAATGAGAACGAAGCAAGGCGCTGAGATGGAAGGGGTTTGGCAAAGCAGAGTGTTGGGTTGGCCTTGGAGCAGGGGAGAGGCCCTCTGCCTGAGCATCACTGGGGAAGGAAGCCTGGGGGTGGAGATCCAGGAAGGACAGGGGTGGAGGGGGGAGGGGCTTTTATCTGATGGCTCTAGGTTGTGACACCCACATGAAGAGTGTGTGTGTGTGTGTGTGTGTGTGTGTGTGTGTGTGTGTGTTGGGCAGTGGTTGAGGATGAAGAGGAACAGGGGTCAGCGGCTGGGGAGAGTGGAGCAGGTTTCAACAGAGAATGGTGGAGAGCACTAGGCGAGTAAACCTGGAAGGTTCATGGTTTTCTTTGACCTAATGCTGGGGGGTTTACCCATTTGTGGAGAGGAAGTGGACTTTCCATGGTCTGCCTCGTTTTGTCCGGTTTGCAACGCGGTCTCAAATTTTTTTTTTTTTTTTCCCCTATGGCTCCTGTGGAGAAGGGTCGTAATGCCGGCTGATTACTGTTCAGTGAGTTATCGATCAGAGAGAGAAGGATCCAGTTAAAGCAGTCTTCCCTCTGCCCTCTGGCATGTGGCATTTGCCCGCCACCTATGTTAGTACACAGGGGTTGAGGTGAACTCTTGAATCGTGTCTTCTCTCTTGGAGTTTAAACAGTTAGCACATATATCAGGGATGCCCTCAAAATGGGAGGCCGCAATTCTTGCTCTGCTCCTTCCTTCGGCCAACCCCCCACTCCCCCAGCAAGGGTCAGTTTAACCCAGGAGGCCAGGTCGTACATAATGGCAGGCCCTGAGCGTGGGGGAAGAGCCCTTCCTACAGAGACCTCTCCCGGAAGAGGGCTTCTCTCCTGGGCCAGGTTCCTGCACCGACATCTCCAGTCTCCCTGTAGAAATAAAACACGTGTTTAAAAGGAAGCCTTGCCTAATTTCAGATCCTGGCTCTGAGGCTCATTCACAGTGTGACCTTGAATGTGTCTCCCCCTTTCCTGAGTCTCAGTATTATCATCTGTAAAATGGAGTGATTATACCTACTTCCCAGCATGCTTCAGGGAAATTCATGACTGTTCCCTGTCCTTTCCCCACTTCCAGTTATTGAAATAAAGAGTAATCCCTGGCTTTTCAGAGGTGGGAACATGCTGAGTTGAAGCCCCATCTACCTCCTGCTAGGTGGCTAAGTCAGAGATAAGCATTTGGTTATGCGCCTCAGTTTCCGTAACAAGGTTGCACACTGCCATCCGCTCGGCTGAGCACTGAAGGACCCAAAGGTACAAATGCTTCATCAGTACGACAGAGTGACGGCCCTTCAGACTCCCTCTCTGAGACGAGGCCCCTGTCCATGGCCAGTCTGAGACATTAATCGCAGAGGCATTTTTGATGGGAAGACCAATGTGATCCATCCACTCCTCTGTCAGAGGTCAAAACTGGCAGCCTGTGGGCCACATTCAACAAACCCAGTTATGGGTGGTAGTTTGTCAAGTGATATTTTACATTTTAACCTTTATGGGGGGATGCTTGCAAATAGGAGGACACGGAGACGGGACGTGACGGCTCTGTCTACACCACTCGCTGCTGTCTTACGCCCTGCTCCATCACTCATCTCGTTTATTGTGCTCCTTGTGGGTCCGTGAGGACGTTTTGAGTTTGCAGCCTTTATTTCTAGATCGACTCTAGTTTCAGTCCTGAAGTAAGCCTGACCATTAACCCCACAGACACCACTGAGTTTTTTTTAATCTTCTTGTTGTATTTGCTGAAGGGTATTGTTGGGGATGTTATTCACTTATTCATTCAAAGTCTGTTTATTGGATGAATGCCTACTATGTGCCAAGTATGATATATACCCTGTTCTCAGCATCTCTGTGCCCTCTGTCGGAAGCTCAGCATAAGTGGCCTCTTTCAGATAGGTGCAATTCATTGCCAAGTCAACTTCCCCATTTACATATCTTTTCATCCCCAAGACGCCACCGGATCCTTCTCTCTTTCTCTCTCAGACTGCATGCTCAGATCACCCGTTCTGTCACCATGCTGTTTCTACAGGTGCAAAGGGCCTGCTCTGTCATTTCCTTAGTTTTTAGGGAGTCTCGGGCTCCTGCTTTCATCACCTCCCAGAAGCTCCAGCTTGTGGCCTAAATTTCTAATTTGTCGAATGCAAAGTTGATTCCATAGAGCAGACCCAGATAGTTTCTACAAGTATCCCATACACTGAAGTACTTCCAGGTAAATTCATTCTAAACTCTGACCCCGGGATGCAGTTCGCCTTTTCCGGGTCAAGGCAGGCTGAGGAGCAGAGCCCTTGGCGCCCAGCCACTTAGCATCTCTGGTATGAGATCTCTTCCACTCTTCTGAGTTGCCACTCTTTCCCCCCCACCCGCCATTTAACTAGTCCTCCTTTTCATTAGAAGTAGGTTAATTTAATGGTATGAGGTATCTTTCAGTGTCAGCTCAACTATTCCAAGAACAAGCTGTGACCTTTTCAATGAGTGATGTGTCAGCCTGAAATCCGTTCAGCCTACCAAATAAACACTACGGGTGTTTTACCAAGATGTCTTGGGTTCACTACTCTGTAACTTCTTAGCTGTATGACCCTGAACGCAAGTCACAACTTAGTTAGCCTTGGTTCCATATCCTGTTGTCCACGTGGAATCAGAACTATCACTTCCCATGGTTCTGGTGAGAAAGGCCTCAACAGGATGAGGAACATGAAGTGTTGAGCAGACCATGTGGCCTGCGGTTGGGGACTAGCCTACTGGTGCCGTAACATGTACAGGAGGTATATTGTCATCCTGAAATCTGTTTTGTTAAGGAAATTACCGATTGTGGTCTCCTGACTCCATATGTTAACTATTAGACGTGGCCTCACATGTTTTCTCCATGTTTCTTCCCTCCGCCCCGCCCCGGAACACATACTATACTGTGAGTTTTCTGAAGGAAAAGGAAGTTTCTTATTCATCTTGGTGGATGCCCACTGAGTGTTCATTCAAGACTTGGCTCAGATGCCACCCCCTCCCCTAAGCAGATTTGCTTCTGGCTTTCTCTCACTAGACTTCAGGCTCCTTGAAGGCGGGGACAGCATCCAGGACGTCTCATGTCCCCAGAGCAGATAGAGTTTGCACTCAGTAGATGCCAGCTGATGGAATTAAGTGAAGTCATCAGCACAAGGCCCAGGACATAGTAGGAGCTCATTAAAAGGTAGCTGCTGTTATCATTATTAGGACCAAAAGAGAGAGAGCGAGAAAGAGAAGAGAAGAAGAAGAAGGAAAAGAAGGTAGGCATCTATCTAGTCACCCACTTTGGCATGAAGCGTGGACATTGATTGCAAGACTATTTTAGAGAAACAAAATGGCCCTTTATTCATTTTTGGGGAGGGGAGGGGGCTTAACAAGAGAGTCTTTTTCAAGTGTTTGCTCCATCTTGCTGCCACTTTACTATGTGTGGCTGCTGTTGCTATGGCAATTCTTTAAGCAGTTGAATAGAACAGCACTGAGTTGTTGCAAACCGGCTCTAATTGCTCCCATGCACCAGGCCTGCCCACACGACCACTCTCTGCACAGCAATCCCTTTTTCACATGCGTATTTTCATAAATCTCTGGGCATTGTGCGGCTCCCTTGCTCTTGTGACACTGCCATCCTCGGGCAGAGGGCACGAGCAGCAGCTCCGAGTAGGGGAGAGGGGTCTGCCAATTTTCTCTGTGTGAGTGAGAGGCGCAGACCCCCACGTTCAAGGGGGTGGCAGGATGCAGGCACAGCAGGGCCTTGAAACCAAAGAAAACATTTGTGGGGTAGGTTTATTATATGTAGTTGCCATTGTTGGGCAATTTAGTCATCTTTTTCAAGCCACCGGTACCATTCCTGTGCCCTCCTGCCAGGGGACCCAGTTCACTGTGTAGTGAGAACTTCTGGTTTTAACCCGAACGTGATTGGGAAGAACGGAGGCAGGGAGTTAGCAGGTACTGTGGCTCTCCTGTGTGCCAGGCACCGTCCCAGACACTTTCCATGTGCGCGGTTACTCAGTCCACTGATACGTTGGGCTGGGGGTGGGGGCAGTATGATCCCCGTCACGGATGAGAAAACTGAAGAGCAGAGATTTGGTGTCAAACCCAAGGTCGCAGCCATTGAGCGTACGGCTGGGATAAGACCCCCAACTCTGACTGACTCCAAGGCCTATGCCCTTTTCACTGGGCCACGCCGTCTCCCAGGAGGAACGCCAGCTTTTGGCAACACTGGGAATCCAGATCTCACCTGCCTTGTGGCACGTGACATTCTGCTAACTCCCGTGTCCTTCAACCTGTAAGGCCCTTCTTTAAGGAATCGTGACACTTAAAGATTGCCCTAGGAGCAGCTTCACTGTAACTAAAGCTTTTTTTGAGAATTAGCAATATACCAAGCTCAGTACCGTATGAGTACCACAGTTAATCTCACGCCTCCCAAAAAAATCTATGAATTTGATATTGTTCCCATTTTATAGACGGAGAAGCTGAGGCTCGCAGAAGGCAAGTCACTTGCCCAAAGTCACAGCAACTAGGGGTGACAAAGCCAGGATTCAAATCCACGTCTGACTGCAAAGCCATTTAACCAAGAGGCGGCCTCCCTTGGGGCTGATTCGGAAACGGATACTCACTCCATACCCACTGAAAACTTTTCCTGTGAATATTCCGGGAAGCTTAATCACCAAGGGGAAATTTTTCTTCCTGTTCCTGAGCTATGTGTAAAGTTACTTGAAACTTAGACTGCACACCGAGGGACTGCCAGTACCCCCAGGGAAACTGCATTCCGTAAGCTGCCCCAGTGCATGGGGTCTGTGTTTCCAGAAGAACCTTCACTTTAACAGCTCACTTCTGCACTACATTGGGATGGTAGAACTGTGCTTACAGTTTTTTTTTTTCCTTTGTCTTTTAATGAAGTTGGTGTCATAAAAAGGAGGAACAGGGGCGCCTGGGTGGCGCAGTCGGTTAAGCGTCCGACTTCAGCCAGGTCACGATCTCGCGGTCCGTGAGTTCGAGCCCCGCGTCAGGCTCTGGGCTGATGGCTTGGAGCCTGGAGCCTGTTTCCGATTCTGTGTCTCCCTCTCTCTCTGTCCCTCCCCCGTTCATGCTCTGTCTCTCTCTGTCCCAAAAAATAAATAAAACACGTTGAAAAAAAAAAAATTTAAAAAAAAAAAAAAAAAAGGAGGAACAAAAATTGGATACGTGTCTCATAGAAATGGTATGACTCCTACTTTAGCAGCAGGATTTTTTTTTTCTTAAATTGTTTTTTTTTTTAATGTTTATTTTTGAGACAGAGAGAGACAGAGCATGAGCAGGGAAGGGGCAGAGAGAGAGAGAGAGGGAGACACAGAATCTGAAGCAGGCTCCAGGCTCCAAGCTGTCAGCACAGAGCTCAACGCAGGGCTCGAACTCATCAACTGCGAGATCATGACCTGAGCCGAAGTCAGACGCTCAACTGGCTGAGCCACCCAGGCGCCCCAGGATTTTTTTTTTCTTAATACTCTACAGTGAACACTGATTCATTCACTCAAATAAGTTTTATTGAGCCTACTAAGTGTTAGACCCTACACCAGATGGAAGAACAGAATACTGTACCAAGAAGCTTTCAGCTGCAGGTGTGACTAAAAGAATGTGACCTTTATGATCAATCATGCGAGGGTCAGAGGTAAGCAGTTCAGTGATTGGCTGCTTTAGTAATTGACTGATGATATCAAGAACTCTGTTCTTTTATTCTTGAGTCTCGTAACTTCAGCCTGTTGGTCATGCCATCAGGCAGTCTTCCTTCCTGGCCTCAAGATGACTATGTCACTTCAATGCATTACTTCCTCACAACAATCTTTCAAGGCCGGGAAAGGATGGGTATCTCTTAAGATCAGAAAACCTTTGCCCGAAACTCTCCTGGTGACTTCTCATGTGTCATTGACCAGAATTGAGTCCCATGCCCATACCCTGACCAATCACTGGTAAGGGCATGAGACCACTGGGATTGGCTGTGAGGACCCACCCCCTGCCTCTGGGATAGGACCTAAATGACTTGTCCTCATAGAGGGGGATGGCGGCATGAACGAACTGGGGGTTGTGTTAGGAAAGAGGGGAGAGAATGAGGATTGGGGAGGCAGCCAACAGTAGGGACTAGGAACAGAGTACATTCTGGTAAAATAGGTACAGAAAACAGGGAGACAGACGCATCATTTGAAACGTGTCATCCGAGTTCTTCCATGATTCTACTTCAGACGGGGCGGTCAAGGAAGTCTTTTTGGAGCTGACATTTCACCCAAGAGGTGAAGGATGAATTGGGTGAGGGGAGAAAATGTTCCAGGCAGAGGGAAGGAGGTAACCCAGCACCTTAGAAGGACTAAAGGGAACTGGGGAGCCCAGGATGGAGCGAGCAAAGAGGCAAGTGGCCTGAGTTGAAGTTAGAGATCTAGGCAGGGCTGGATGACATAAGGTCTTACAGGCCACACAGAGTTGGGACTTTATTCTCAGTCAGTGGAAAGCCGTGAGGGTGTTTAAAACAGGTGTAACACAATCAATTGTATGCTTTCTAAAAAAAAAAAAATCACGCTGGCTACTGGGGGGGGGGGGGGCCTTCATGGAAGCACCGAGAGCAATTAGAAGCTGCCTGTGATCACCCAGGCAGGAGATGAGGGTTCCTGGACTCTCATGGCGAGAGTGGGAACGGAGGGAAAAGTTCTTCGGGAAATGGGGTCCCTAAGACTCGCCAGGCACTGTGCTAAGTGCATCCCCATGCCTCTCTCGTCCAGTCTTCTCTGTGCTCGTGTACAGAGTTTTCTTTTTGTAAATTAGTATGCCCACTTTATAAATAAGAAAGTTTCAAGAAGTGGCCTGCACTGGGTCATAGCATGCAGACCAAGTCCGGGGAGGAGAGGAGCTGGGTTCCGGGAGAGGTGGGCGGGGCCACTCAATCGGTGTTGCACTGGGCTCGTTTCCCTGGATGGAGTTTTTGTTTTCAAGGGTGATTTTCAGCACTGTTGTCTCCGTGGGAATCTTCGCTGGGTGCAGCAGAACCATGTCTGTGTCTACGTTTCCTTGTGTAACACACGGCTGTCTTTATAATGAGTGCCTTCTTCGGTATGGGGTTATCAGAGTAACTCTGAATCTGTTCTACAACTAAATTAATGATACCCAGGAAACATTTGGCTCCTTTTCTACTTATAATATTATTACCAACTAATTGCCTTTGAGTGTTCCTACTTAGACGGTCCTTTCTGCTAGTTAAAATCCGTCCCACGTAGGTGTAGCCCTAATACCACTCAGGGCTACCCAGTCAGTTGCGAAGTTTATCTTCTTGGTATAATAACAGGAGCAATCATAGAAATTTACACCAGGGCGAAGGGCCAGGTTGAGACAACATCTGAAAAATCATGATGAGTATTGTTTTTTCTGATTATAAAAGTAATATGTTTTCATTGCAGAAATTTTAAAAAGGCAGAAGAACATGTGAAAAAAGGTCACTCACATTCCCACTACCCTGAGGCAACCAGCATTAAATTTTGGTGCATCTTTTCACATGTTTTTATGCCTCTTTACATAATTGAGCTTACATACAGTCCGTACAGTTTTCTTCTCTTTTCATGTGGCCCTCTTCATACGGATTTTCCTCCGACCTAGAGACAGCGTCTTTATAAACAGTTGTATAATTCCTTTGCCTAGTTGTGAAACAATGTACCTAATTGTGCCCCTCCTGAGGAAAATTTAAATTTTTGTTGTTGTTTTGCTTGAACAATTTTGTATACAGAGACTCCTTAGCATTTGAGTTTTTCCTTAAACCTAAACCCCCAGCAGTTCCAATACTAGATTAAAAGACCAGCATACTTTTAAGGTTCTTAATATACTTGCCAAATTATTTTCCATAACTGTTACTACCGTCTGTAATTTTTTTTCCTATTGAGACAGCAGAAGCAGGGGAGGATCAGAGAGAGAGGGAGAGAGGATCCCAAGCGGACTCCATGCTGTCCGCACAGAGCCCATCGTGGGGCCTGATCCCATGACCGTGAGATCATGACCTGAGCTGAAATCAAGGGTCCGATGCTTAACTGACTGAGCCACCCAGGCGCCCCTGCCATCCATTCTTATCTACATTTCCATTTACGGTGCCCCTGGGCTACAACTAGGAGTCCTCGATCTTGTGAACATTTTACATGATTTTTTTTAATGTTTATTTATTTATTTTTGAGAGGGAGAGAGCATGCGCACGAGTGGGGTAGGAGCGGAGAGAGAGAGAGGGAAAGAGAGAATCCCAAGCAGGCTCCACACTGTCAGCGCAGAGCCCTATGTGGGGCTTCAACTCACGAAGTGTGAGATCATGGCCTGAGCTGAAATCAAGAGTCAGACGCTCAACCAACTGAGCCACCCAGGCGCCCCAACATGATTTTAAATATATAACAAGGTTCATGCAAACCAGGCTTTCATCCCACTTCCTTCTACCCCAGATCTTCACTCCCTCCTAACCCCTCTCCATTACTTAAACACACACACACACACACACACACACACACACACACAAGGTAGCTACTACATATAATCATTTTCTATTTTCCTAAGTATACGTTTGGGGTAGGTCAGATTGCTGGGTCAGAGGGCAACTGCATATATAACTCTGCTGGATGTTGCCAAATCCCCCTCCACAGGGTTGCATCTTCTTTCATTCTGTCCTTTTATCCCGCGGCTTTACCAGTAAAGTGTGTTGCTAAATTTATGGATTATTTCCAATCTGATGGGTACAAAGTGATGTCTCAGGGAAATTTCATATAGCTCTATTACTGCAAGTGGGGCTGAATCTCTTTTCTTACACTTAAGGGTAATTTGTGTTTCTTGTGCTCTGAACTATAGGATTCTCTTGTCCATTTTTCTATGGAGTATTTATTCTTTTTCTCGATTTTTAGGAACTTTTTATGTATTAGGTTAATACGCCTTTGTTTACGATACAGATGACAAATATTTTTTTCAGGCTGGGAATTTGTAAAACGACTGTTGACCTTGCATTTCTTGAGTATTATACATATACATATATATACATATATACATACATATACATATATATACATATACATGTATGTACACATATATATATGTATATATGTATATATATATATATAGCTTCTGTTTGACCCCCACTGTTTCCTTTCTATCTTTTTCATCCTACAGAATAGAGGCTTTGGGGATAGGTGTTGGGCAAGGCCACAGTGAGGAGGTGTGGAAGGTTCTGAGTTCTCATCCAGGATCTATCTCAAGCAGACGCTATAGCAGGCAGTGCAGGAAATCATTAGCGGGGAGATGTTTCACTATTCTGCACGGCCATTAGCCTTCCAGGCAGCAGTAAGCCCAGCTGTACTGATCACCCCGTCCTGTCCATGAAGCAGCAAACCAGCCCCTTCCTACCAGTGGTCAAGGGCAAGGCTCTGTATGTTGTCTTTAGAGGCAGAGCAGGGCAGCACCAACCCCGACCCCAACCAATACTTCCAGTTCCTTGTGTAACCTGGGGGTAAATTGCCTGACCCTTTGGGCTTCCCTTGCTCCAACAGTAAAAGAAAGAGATGGACTTGATGAAATCCAGAGACTCTTCCGGCTCTGACATCCTTAGACCCTGGGCCTTATTGGCTTCCTAGCAACCAGGAAAAGAGGTAGAGATCTTGACAGAAAATTATCGTGTAGCACTGGAGTCTATAGAGTATCTTCTAGTTGTGCCTGTTTTGTTGGATCTCCTCTGTCCAGTAGGACTCACCCTAAAAAAAAAAAAAAAAAAAAAAAGTATTTCCTGCTTGAAATTTCTGGTACCACATGCATGCAATGTGTATAGAGAAACAACCTCTACCACAGTGAGCCAGGGGTAGTTTTGGGCCTCTAACCAGAGTCTCTGACCCCAAAGCCTGAACTCCTTCCCCTGTGCCAGGCTGACCCTTGTTGTGGCTGTGGAGTAAACAAGGAAGCCTGGGCTGCACTGAGAATAGGAGTCGACAGAGAGACTTGCCCTGAGCTCTTCATCCGGAGCTCAGTCCAGGGCCGCCTCATAGGGCGCTGGAGAAGAAAGGCCAAAAGGTAAACAGACCTCAGAATGACATTCCAATGGTAATAAACCTGAAAGATCCAAGTTCCTGTAGCCCATTCAGAAAAGAGCCACAAGTGATGCAGCTCGTTCTCTAGTTTCCAGAAATACCAGACATGTTTTCAAATATGGCAGCATGACTTCTTCAGATTGCCTCGACTGAACAACTGTGAGGCAGACACCCTGCCGGGCATCTTCCCATCTCATTTAGCTTCACCCCCACAGCAGCTCTTGAGGTGTGTGTCATTATCCCCATTTTCCGGTTTAGGAAACCGAGACTCAGAGGGATGAGATAATTTTAGCCAAGATCACATAACCATTATTGGCAAAGCTGGTATTAGAACCAACATCTGCTGGCTCCGAATCGACTCCTCCTTCCACTGTTCCAAGCTGCCCACAGGTCTTCATTGTTGCCAACCCGGTTTACGTACACCCTTTCTGGGGCCACCCCGCAGATTTGGGAGTCTCCCAGTTGTATTGCTTCTGGTAAGTTTCTGCCTGCGGCTTTGTTGAGGCGTGCGGCACTCTGTCGTCGCCGGCTGCTGCGACAGCCAGGGGGCCGTGCAGCAAGGAAGGCCGCTGAAAAGAGGAGCGAAGGAACTCTAGTCCCCGTGATGCCGAGGACACTCACCTCTCGTCATTTGAATCTATAAGTCCACGTCCCAGGATGCTGTTCTTGCCTGAGATCTGTATGTATAGAGGCCTCTGAGCTTTCAAGTGAAGTGAGCCAAGTGCCGGCCCATTCACTCGCACCCCACTCCCGTGGCCAGGGGCCACGCTCCCCCCCGAAGCTAGCACAAGGCGAGGTCTTCATGGGGCCTGGCCCTCGGTGTTCACAGAGGAAAAATGAAAGTTGCTTTATTCCCCGGCCTCTTCATAGCTCCCATTATGACGAGAGGGCTCCACAGTGAGGAGCCGGGGCTGTGATATTTCTGCTTCAGCATGAGAGATTCATATGTTTGACTAATCAATTCTTTGGCACTGACTTCCCGTCCTGCATTTTGTTCTCCTGCTTTTGATCGTCTGTTTGCCTTTTTGCCATTCTGCTGGTTCTTGTTTGGAGCTTTTATTTTCCAGGAACACTTTGACCTACTGGATCCTCTATACTCTTCTCTCTCTCTCCCTTTGTCATTTTCCTCTCTGATTTTGGTTTCCCGTGTGATTGACCGCACACAGCTTCCACATACAAGCGAAGTGGAGACCCTCCAGTCACGAGGCCCTGATAACTGCGGGGTTTTGTTTTGAGAGCCCAGGGACCCTGGACTGCAGCCAGCCCCGAGCCGCCCAGCCAAGCTGGGCGGCAGCTTTTCTGTCCCCCATCCCAGCCTCGCCCTGCGTCATGAAGTCGCCGATGGCTTGGCGCTCTGTGGTCCACAAAGCCCGCTGTTAAGGGGGGAGGTGCACAGAACTAGTTTTTGGTCCCATTTCTCAACGGAAAGAACTGGGGCTTAGAAGGATGAGGTGACTTTCCCAGCGTTTCAAGCCCGTAAAGTGGCCAACCTAGGAGCAGACCCAGGTCTGCTGAGAAGCCAGGCTGTGTTCTGAGGTGCCACCGCTGCTGTCATCGATCGATTGTGTCTTCCATTGTCGGCCGACGTTGGCCAAGCAGCTGCTTTGTCCCCAGCATGAGCTTGTCCGGCGAAGCTGCCCATGCCGGGACGGCTGCCACTTCCTGAGCACTTGCTCCGTGCCAGGCACGAGGCCGACTTCTTCGCCTACGTTAGTTCTCGGACCCTCGCGGCAACCTGAGCTCGGAGCGGCAGAGGAGCTTTGCTGAGGTCACCCTACTAATGCCGCAGCTGGGACTGGGGCCAGGTCTGGCTCCCCCTGACATCTGGGCTCTTAGCAGAGAGCCAGAAGCACAGCAGAGGGGGCGCCTGGGTGACCCAGTCGTTTAAGCGTCTGACTCTTGGCTTTGGGCTCCGGCCATGATCTCATGCTTTGTGAGTTCGAGCCCCGTGTGGGGCTTTGCGCTGACGGTGCAGAGCCTACTTGAGATTCTCTCTCACTCTCCCCCTCTCTCTCTGCCCCTCTCCTGCTTACACACACTCTCTCTCTGTCTCTCTCAAATAAGTAAACTAAAAAAAACAAAAACAAAACAAAGCATAGCAGAGGGATTCTTGCCTTGCGAAGGAGTCTGGGAAGTGTCTCTAGAGGCAGGGATATTCGAATGGGGACTTCGGGCCGAGTAGGAGTTCGGCAGTCACAGGAAGATGACTTCTTTGCGTCCTGCTTCCTGACCTGTTCTGGGCTCACCTTGTTTTCCTAATCTGTATTTTGCATTTGAGGATCTTAAGACTCGAGGGATCTTATCACCTGTTCCACACTTGAGTCTCTTCCATGACAATCCTCCACAGCCCGCCCCAACCCCACCATGAGGCCTTCCAGCCTCTGCTTGCACACCTCCCGTGCCAGGAAGCTCGCTTTCTTCTGACGCAACTGTTCCGTCTTTAAAATGCTCCTATTGTTAGGAAGCTTTGCTTATTTTAGTGAAAAGGACCCAGGCTCTCCCCCCACACACACACACACCTCCACCCCCTCCGGGTCGGAGAATGCCTCAGGGCCACGACGCTCCTTGGAAGCAGTTGACAGCAGTACCTGGAATGTGAGGTGGAGGTGAGGTGTGTGCATTTCTGGCTGCGGGGAGGGAAATACAGAAAGGCCAGCCAAGTGGAGTCCCAAGCCCTGGGTCACATCTCACTCTGTCAGTTTTGCTGTGTGACCTCACATGGGTTACTCTCCTCCCCTTAACTTCCTCCCCTGTCGGATGGGAATAACAACCCCCCACTCTACCCATCTCAGGTGGCCGCCGTTCACTAAACACGGCAGGCAGACGCGTGCTTAATGAGACAGAAAGTGCCACGGAATGATGCAGTGCCGGGGTAGATGCAGGGAACATGAGGAGCTCTCAGTGTGGCAGGAGGCACGAGAGCGAAACTCTGGGGTGCTCAGGGCCTCAGGCAGTGCTGCTGGGGCTTTGGGGAGGACAGCGGTGCTTGGCACGTTTGTCTGGACTTGTGAGCTGTCCTTGAAGAGGCCGACTCTGCTGACCCGAGAGGGGGAGGAAAAAGGAGCGAGGAGGCAGGGACAGCTGGAGATACTTTGCAGGTGGTTTCATCCGAAGTAGGTGGCTTCTCAGAAGTGGAGGAGGAGCAGAGACGGGCAAGTTGGAGACGGGGCCGAACACAGAACCCAGCGAGTGAATGAGTGGAGATTTCTTGGCCGAGGCCCGGAACGCCTACAGGCTGAGTGGCGGGGCAGAGACTTCAGTGAGGGGAGTGCCAGGTTTGAGGACCGCGTGGGTCATCCCAGGGGTGGCACTCAGCGTGCTGGGAAGACAGGCCTTGGAGTTTCAGAGGAAAGTCGGGCCTGGAGCTGGAAAATCAGAAGGCTTTTATCCCTCATCAGTTCATCTAACATTGTAGAGGCCTGTTTGGTGCCACCCAGGAGTACTGAAGGCACCCTTGTGCGCTCCCTGGGAGTGTGCATTCCGTCGGCAGCCCGGGGGGAAGGCTGGGAAGAAGGTGGTGAAGATGGGGCAGTCCCTGCCAGGTCCCTTTGTGGAGCGAGCACCTCCGCGTGTGAGATGCTGCGCTGCAGCGCCCCTAATCCCGCCCCCCCCAGCCCTTCCCAGTGAGTGTTGCCATCCCCACTTTACAGATAAGGAAACTGAGGTCCAGACGAGTTTAGGCAGCCGACTGTGCCTAGAAGACACCCCCCCCCACCCCGTGCCGCTGTACTTGCTCGTGCGCTGTCTAGCGGTGAGCGCCTTCGACAGACTGAAGCTCCTGACGTTTGCCCAGAGCCGAGCCCGTCCGCGATTCCGTGTGTGTATTCATTATCCAGCGGGCACCTTCTTTTTGCAAATTATCTCCATGTGCTGGTGTGTGTGTGAGCGTGAAGATCATCAGGCGAACCATCCCCTGCTCACCTTTGAAACAGTATCCCTACTGCACAGCCCAAAACGGTCTTCCCCCATCTGTTTCCTTCCTTCGTTTCCTGTCCGGTTCTTTCGCTGTGCCTTGTGAGGGCTAATGGTAGACCGTGACGTCAATATGCGTTATGTAAGTCGTAATTCTGCTTTATATTTAAATGAACTGTGTGCACACGGAGCGTAAGATGTATGCAGGCCACGGTCGGGGGTCCCCGACTCTGAATTCCTCTGGCTTCTGTGGGTTTTTTTTCAAGTTTGAAAATGTGTTAGGAAGAAGGCAATGTTATGATAATTGGAAGTTCAGTATATCTGTCTTTTTGCTCTATTCTTTTATACTTTTTTAGATACAATTAACACTTCACACTTCACCTGGTCCCTCCTTGGTTACCTTTGACACTTCCTTGATATTTATTTAGATGTTCATGGCACCTTCGCTTTGAACTCTGGTTAAGAAAATCAATAACTTTAACATAAGCATTTTTTCTTCACTGAAGAAATGCAATTAGTGAATTACATACATGTGGACATCCCTTTACCTTTTTTTCAACGTGTCAAAGGATCACGGCACAATTATGTGAAAATAGTAAAGAAAAGTGATTTACCATCAAATCAGAATACCTGCTGTGAAGTTGCAAGAAACAGCTCATTTTATTACATTTCCCAGAACAGAGCCTCTCACAGAAGATGGGAAAACGTAGAGCGAGAACTTCATGGGTGTCGTCTTGGAATTTACAAACCATGAATGACGCATTTATTTGAAAATGGCTCTCCCTTCTGTAAGCGTGTGTGAATGCAAATTTCAAGACATACTGGGATGCAACTCTTTCCTATCAGGTGCAGATAATATAATCTATCGTCCTCACTGAGAATGAAAGTAAAAAAATGTGCCTTTTGCCAAAACTTTTGCTACTTTCCCAGTTTCATTTTAGGAGGCTTGTCTTGTGTAACGTTGGCTCTGGGTTTGCCAAGTCTAACTGAGGCAATGTTTTTCTTGATTAGTTCCATCCCTCTTTGCCTCTGCTGTTTGGGAACTGTCAGATAATGTCATCATTAACCCGTTGCCGACGTGCTTGACAAAAAATTCTGAAACTCTAGATGGATTTTGATGTTAGAACTTGAAAGATAAAAAGAGAGCTGTTTTCTGAGTGAACGCAGTTTAAGGGAAACCGAACAAAATGGAACAAAATTTCACTGTAGAAATGGAAAACTGTCTTTTGACTGTCTGAACACTAGTTATTTTAAGACAAAAAAAAATTATTTTCCTATGTTAATATTTCCCTGCTTTCATCCATTTGGGAGAGAAAATCCTAATCTCACAGAATCAACTTGAGTGGCTCTCAGCCTAGAGCCTTGCCCATAAACGCACAGTGAAGGAGTTAATACACTTAATCGTAACTATTGTTCTTCTCCATTATAATAAAGATGCCAGTTTTTGTGCTTGAATCATTTGCTACATCAGATGACTTAGGTCATCTTTTTGGAGATCATAAAATCTACTGGAATTTCCTTTTGGACAGAAGTTATGGATCTCGCAAGAGAAAATGGTAGTGATTACACTTACTCCTCTCTGCCCAGTTACCCAGACAAAAATACTATAAGTGTTCCAGCATATGTGGAAATTTTGAGCCATCTCTGGGTTCTGAAGTTTCAATAGGTGTTTATTCCATTTTATGCCAGAAGCGACATCTCTTAGTGGAAAAGAGCCTGAACTGAAGACAAGTCTGGGTTGAGATGGCTGTGTGAACAGATAACCCACCCTCTCTGAGCCTGTTTCTTCATTTGTGAAAGGGCTGTACTCAGCCGTACCTCAGTAAACTGTTGTGAGGACAAATGTGGAAATATTAAAAACAATAGTGGTAACAGCGCTTACACGGTGCCGAACACTCTTCAGAGCACTTGACACGTTACCCATCTAGCTTCACACCAACCCTGTGAAGTGGACACTATTATTTTTCCTATTGTACGGATGAGAGAACCACAGCAGAAGCAGAAAATGACTTGCCCAAGGTCGCACCGATGGTAAGCATTAGGGTTGTCATTCTGACGCAGAGGGTCTAGCTCCAGAGTCCTGGCCCTTGGTCACCATACTACGTCGTCTTTCAGAGCCTGGCATGCAGGAGGTGTTTGATAAGTGCCTGTCGTATCTGGAACCTTCCAGCTCAGGCATTTACAGGGGGCATACTCCTGCCTGCTGAGGGGCAGTGGCACGATAGATGGCATTTCTAGCCCACTCTTGTTGACCACAAGGCGCTCGTCCAAGGGAAGCCACGTTGCTGAATAGAAGAAATAGCACCTCTGACCCAAGGCTATCTGGGATCATCATGTCACTGGGGAGTCTCTAAATATGCTATTTCTAAATTTCAAAGCTAGTTTGAGCTATATTTACAGCGTTTAGCATATGAAAAAGCATTGGGAAAGTGGGCTTTTAAGTGGAACGGTTGTGTAATGGAATATTTCACGTTCCGGTTCAGCCATAAAGCTCAGGGCTGATAAACAAAGCATCTGAAACCAAATGGCTCCTCGTCTGACCCCAATTAAAATAAAGATTTCATTCCATTCTGTCCTGACAGAGAGGAACATATTGTTGCCTTTAAGGGAGTTTGGTTTAGTTAATGAAAGAATTTTATTTCATTTTTTCCCCCCAAATACAATATCTAATTAAATAAGATTCAGTTTGTTAGGACTTCTGGTAGGGATATGTTAACTCTTTTAAAGCTGTGTTGCCTACGTGCCTCAAGATGTAGAGGGTACTTGTAAAGCCCACCTCACAATCTATTGTTTAGAGAAGAAATAAGTTCAAGTCATTTTAAAGACAAACATCTTCAAGGCTTATCTGTTGATACATCTATCACGGCAACCTGTGTATGTAGGTAGCATGGGTTCTATATAAAATATCACATATTTACATAAAGCCCCGTTTCCTAGAAGCATTTGTACTTGTACATATTGTAATTTACCAATCACCATAGATCTGTCCATATAGAATATCTCACACAGGGAGTTGTAGCTGCTAAAATATGTTAGGTAACATAAGTTGGATATTGATGCCAAATTATCACCGAGTTCCTTCAGAGTTATCTTGAAGAAATATGTGACTGTCTAAAGAATTCATCATTTAACATTAAGAGTGAACACCAGCCAACTCTTCTGGGGGGGTGGGTGGCGGAGGGGGGGGTGGTTCTGGTGTCGTGCTGTCACTTTTTTGTAGCCTTTTCTATATGTGCTGCAGCCCATCATGACTGTTGAGTTCATAATTACCAACCAGAACATTTCAGTGTCATTGTGGGAAGTTCTCTTCACTCAGCTGGGCATGAGGGAGGCGTCTGGCTTGCAAGACCCCGATGGGTCATCTCTACACCTCTGAAGACTTGACTGTGTAGTTTGTGACGCTAAAGGGAAAGAGGGTGGCCTGGGCATCAGGGCACCTGCCCCCGGGCAAGCCCCTCCCATCTCAGGGCTTCCGTTTCTTCATCTTTAAAATCACTGAGCAGGGTCAGTGGATCCCTGAAAAGCCCCTTGGCTCTGCCTTGTTCAGATTCTGCATTCAGTAGAGCAGAAAGTACAAGACGCTTTAAATCCACTAAGAATTTATAGTCAGATGCTAAGGATTTATGTTCTGAGAAATAAAAAGTCTTTAAGACTATAAAACCTAAGGCATTTAAACCACGTTAAAAAAAAATCTATGACTTTGCGTGCAGTGGCTCCTTCCGACATTCAGTGGGCATTGACTCAGCGTAATCGAGCACCTATTCTGTGCACGCCCAGTGCAAGGTGTACAGAGGCAAATTATTCGCGGCCCTGCCTTCCACGAGCTTATCTGCTGGGCAGAGGACAGGGGAGTGAGAAGCAAGTGAAGAGGTCAGCCCTTTATTAAGAGTGTACTCTGGGACCGAGGGAGTGGGGGGTGAGATGGGACGAGGGGCAGGTGTCACAGAGGTGGGGATATTTTGGCTGGACCTTGAAGGGTGAGTGCAATTTTTCCAGTTGGAGACGGGTGTTCACTGTAGGCAGAGATACACAGAAATGTGGGGGCAAAGCAGTAAGTTCTGCACTATTGGAACATGGGCTTGGGCCGAGGGAGGAATAAAACTAGAAAGGAAGGCTTTGTGAAAAATCTTAAACTCTTACAAGTTCCATTCTAAGGTGCGTGCTCAATGTTTTTCAAACTGGTAGTAATGAGCGTTCTTTGAATATAAAGGATTCTGTGGCTTGGAGATTCTGGGAATGCAGTTGAATTAGTTCCCCTTTTAGAAGTAGACAGTGTACGATAAATACGTACACCTCAGCAGTCATATGTGCTAAACTTGGTTTAACCCAGTGTTGCTCAGTCTTTCGGCCGTTGAACCCTTCTGAAGCAGAAGACCTCTTGATGCCGTGGGGCCAACTTTAGGACCGAGAACTTGAGATGGGGAGTTCCGCTGGAGAGCTGTGGTCAGTGGAAATACAAGATCCGGTCTGCATTTTAGAAAGATCATTCTGGCCTGGAAGAGAAGTGGAGCTGGGGGAGAATGGCAGGGACAATAGCACGGATATCAGGAAGGTGACTAGACCCCTGGTTACGCTTGGAGTTGTTTGAGGTGCATTTCAAGGAGAACCCCGTCCCGATACAAGCCACGCCTTCTCCACGCTGATTTGTGAGCCTTGCACGAGTCCTACCAACAGGAGCTCTCCAGATGCTGACGTTTAAAGTCATCTCCCTGGCAGCCTTTCAGGAGCGCACAGATAACGTCGGTGACTGGCACAGGAATGAACTTGGTGTTGGGATGTTGGAGGCAGAAGGTGAAAACTGATGCTGAAGTCTCCGTGGCTCCCTGAAGCCATTTTTGAGGGCCTACTACGCGCAAGGACTGTGCTAGGTACTTGTACGGACACTCCCAATTATTCCTTGAAACCATCTAAAGGCACTGCTGCTGTTCCACCTGGATGAGGAAAGAGAAAGCATAGAGAGGGTGGTTGACTATCCCAATGTACCATGGCTGACAGGCCTTAAACCCATCTGACTAACCTAAGTTCATGGCCTTTACAACTGAGCTGTCCTGCCTCCCCTAAATAGCCTCCATTTAAAAGCACTGACCATCTACCAGGCACTGTGCAAAGCATTGTGTGTTATTTAATTTACTCTCCCCAGCAGCCCTATAAAGCAAGTGGTATTATCCCTGCCTGATCCACAGGCAAACTAAGGCTTTTGTCAAGTAGCCGAAGTCATAGCTGGACATTGCAAAGCCAGGAATTGAACTTCAGTGTGGCTGCTCTCTTCTCCCCCTAAATAATTCTGAGGAGGTTGTTCAAGAAATTGCTCAGAAATGTTTCTCTATAGAAATACTATGGGGGTCACCTGGGTGGCTCAGTCGGTTAAGCGTCTGACTTCAGCTCAGGTTATGATCTCACAGTTCAGGAGTTCGAGCCCTGCGTCGAGCTCTGTGCTGACAGCTTAGAGCCTGGAGCCTGCTTCAGATTCTGTGTCTGCCTTTCTCTCTGCCCCTCCCCCATTCACGCTCTGTCTCTCTCAAAAATAAACATTAAAAAAAAAAAATTAGGAAATGGGTGGGCTTTATTTTTGGTGCAACAAAATTCCAGCTCTGGGCTAAGAGTTGAGCCCGATGGTTTGATCCTTGCCTTGACACTGGCAATGCAAAACCCAGATTTGAGTGAAGCAGTTGTTGCGTTAAATTCATCGCACGTTATCAAGCCCCTACTCCAGGCCTTTCGCCGGGCTCACAGCTGGAGACCCAGGCTTGAGCAGAACCCTGCCTCTGCCCTTGCTGTCAGCTGGGATACCCATACAGAGAACTCTCAGTGCCATGTGTTAAGTGCAATCACAGAAACCTGTTGAAGGTAACCCAGGAGAGGGAGAAATTAACTCCATCTGGGACATAAGGGCAGGCTTCACGGGAGGTATGTCTGCCATGGGTTTTAAAGGATGAATAGGAGTTTGCCAAACAGCGAAGGGGAAACGCCCAAGCTTATTTTTCGCTCTTGGGTTGGATGTTGATGATCCACTTAAGAACAGCAGCAGCATGCCTACAGAGCTTGAAATCAGTGCCCTCATTGTCTTGATTTGCTGTTAAGAAAAATCTAATCCCACCCTGTCTGCCAGCCTGACATGATTGGAATCCTGAGATGTGGTGACCTGTGGAGGCCTTTTACGTCTGTCTTCTCTGAGCGGCGTTTACAAATGTTTGTTCATTTAGAGACCCTAGTGTATCCAGGTGACATGCTTCACTTAAAATCGTTCAAATGATGAAACCTAGGGAAAAAGTAAGTAAATTATTAGACTTTCTGCTTTTTAATTAAACCCACCCGCCCTCCTCCCCCCACGTGGGCTGACTGGCTGGAATGAATGGGGGGGGAGGGGGTTGTTTGCCCGGGTGTGAAGGGATCGAATGCTTCCTTGCTCATCCATTCATTCGGTGGTGGCAGGATGCTTGCTCTGGGCTGGGCTCCGAGGGTACAAGGACGGGGGCACAGGGCCCGCTTGCCAAGTGCTCACAGATGAGTAGAGGAGTCAGAGGTGTTTGTGGGTGACAAGTACTGTGGGAGCAGCCAGCTCAGCCAGAGGAGAGGTTGCTTAGCAGCATTTGCCTAAAGCAGTGACTGAGCTGAGCCTTGAAGGATGAATGAACCACCATCGCCATCAACCTGTAAGCAGGAGGAGGTGGTGGGGAAGCATGTGGGCTTGGGAGGCAAACTGCAGGGTCCCGGTGCCAGCTCTGAGTGCCCTCGGCAAGTCCTTAATCTCCGTGTGCATTGTCTCCTCGTCTGTAAGACGAGACTCGCTAATAGGCTCTCCCCTCTTAGGGGTATCGTAAGCATGAATTGAGTCATTATTTGTAAAGAGAGTAGAACTCTGCCTGGTACCTTGTGAGAGCAGTAAACAACCATTGCCTTGTGCCTGATGCCGGGATTATAAGTACTTCGGCTCCTCCCCGCAAGCCTTCCTGGTGTGTGGTTTTATCCCCGTCATCCAGATGAGGAAACCGGGTGTTGAAAATGGCTAGTGATTTACCTAAAACCACGCGCCTCGTACGTGGCTGAGCCAGGAGTTGAATGCCAGCGTCCCGGGCCCCGAAGCCCTGACTCCCTCCATTCCTCTGTGCTCACATCTTTACTATGTACCTCCTTCCAAGCTCCGGGATTTTGTGAATGGTGTTTTTGCTTCAATGATAGTTAAAGCTCTCTTCCTCAGAGGAAAATTGTTGACCTTTGTCAGAGTATGGTAGAGAGAGAAAGGATGGGCTTGGAACAAGAAAGACCTGACTTTCACTTCCCAGCCCCACTCCTGCCCGGCACACTGGTGATCTCGGACTCTGCTCTGGCCCAGTGCACTGGTGATCTTGCCCAAGTCCCCTTACTTCCTGAGCCTCTTCAGGGACACTAATTCCTGCCTCACAGGAACGGTCGTGGAGGCGAACGAGAAATGTGTGTAAAGCTAGTGTGTGCCGAGTGCACAGAGTAAGGACTCTGCAAATGTCAAGTGTCCCTTTGTCTTTCCCTACCCTTCCGTGTTGTACAAAACCCTTCTTTATAATTAGAATTCCCCCGCGGTGATTGCATTCAAGGCTGGACATATTTAAACCATCTCTTAGCGTCAGCATGTAAATTCTTCTATTAGAAGTGTCTTTCTGACACGAACCCTAAAATCGCACCCATCTTTTTTCCATAGCGCGTCCGTCTCCACGTACACTCTTCGGACTCCTTGCCCGGTAATTACGGCCTTTCCCTCTCCCAGCGTGGGGTCTGGCTTGAGGAGGCAACTGCTACTTCTGTGGTTCTGCTCATAAAATCCGTGTCCCATTTCCCAAGGTTTGGGATGTAACTTGAGGAGTGGAGTTTTTGTTTTTTGGTTTTTGGTTTTGGGGTTTTGTTTTGTTTTTTTAGGTGGGAGGGAGATGGGTCTGTGGAACTAAAACTCAAAACAGACAATATTTGTGTGGCTAGCCACAGAAGATGGATTCAGCGTACTGTTTTTACGATCTGAATAATGCCCGTAGGCCCTCGTCTAGGGAAGCAGGGTAGCAGATCGCATCAAGAGCCTCCAAAACACTCATGCCAGTGGACTCAGCGAGCTTTCCTTGAGTCCCTGCCGCGTGCCGAGCCCCGCGTTAGCAGTCACCCCTCTGCTCTGGCTGCGCACATTCGAGTAAAGGGGGTCAGCCGCCCCAAAACGCTTCCAAAACGGCATCAGGAGCTGCCCAGTAAAGGGGAGCACAGAAGTTAGGGGGCCCCGCAGAGGGCGTGCCAAATCCAGCCCAAAAAGGGGCTGCAGGGACTCAGTGTTGAACGCTGTCACCCCAGGAAAATTGCCACTCCACCTGTCATGGAGGCGAGCTGCACGGGTGGCCGTGTAGCTAGAACATCCCAGAAGAGGTCGGGAGACTGCACGGAACAAGCAAACGGGGTCCAGATCCTGGGAAACCGAGGGATGCACGTTCCGGTCCTGGACCCGAAATGAGTTGGATTTCAGCCCAGCGTGAGCGGCCTCACCGAAACGGTGCCCCCCAGCACGCGAAGGACAACGTCCTCATAGCGGCTTCTAATGAAAATTTTATCGTGGTCCTGGATGCACCGCTGACCTGCGCGCACTTGCAAGTGGGGCTGATTCATAGGACGCTTGCGCGGCTCTGCACATTTCCTGAAGAGGTATTTTTTCTCATTGTTGCTTCCTGGTCCGGCAGAAGGTCTAGTTTGTGTGAGGCGGCTTCGGTAATTAACCACGTGTGTTCTGTGGAGGGAAGCGGGAGGACTCAGGGCCCGGCCGTCTCGCTCGGCGTGTTCGTGTGCTTAGTTGTAAATACCGGTGAAATCCTCAACAAGGACGACCTGGTTGTGTGAAAGATAAAAAAGAACCCGCGCCAAACGTGTCCTGTTCAGAATCACTTGATGAAGCGGAGTTTTTTGAACTCTGACTGGAACTTAATTTTAGCTACTTTTTTTGGGTAAAGCTCCAGAGGAAAGCAGCGAGACTTTGAGATCTTTAAATCTCCTTTTTTGGGAGCGATGACAGCGCTCCTCTAAAGTTTGTTTCTTACCTTTCCACCTTTGAGCAATTGATTTTGATTAGAAACATTACACCAGCATTTACTTTGACGTCCCTGAGTACAAACAGTCATTTTAATGGTTTTTTTAAAAACAAAATCATGACAGGGACATCAATCCTTTGCCTGGTGTATGAAGGCCTGGTATATTAATTGGCTGTCAGATTCTGAAGAAATAATGGATTAATGTGCTTGTTCGTAACGCTGTGTTCAGAGACTGAAGTTTGATCCTGATGTCCCCAGTCTCTCTGCTTAATGCAATTACAGATATGCATTCAGGACATTTGAGTGGATTGCATTTCATTAATATGATTTGAGCGGACAACATTAGGCTGCTGTCGGGTCCTCTCTGACAGCTAATTACTAGAATGAAGCGTGTATACCGCTAAGGAACAATGGTGCCCTTATTGGGGCCATTAAAACAATAGAAAAATAGTGCTTTAAAACACTCAGAGAGTTACTTTCCATACTAGTCATGAGCCATGAAGACCGCTCAGAGGGGGATGTTGGAAAGAAAGACATGGACAAACACTGGAGGAGTCTCTAAGAGCAGGACTCTCTTGTCTTTCAACGAATCCAAAAGTTTAACGAATAGGTTAGATCCTTCCAAAGGAATCTGGGGCATCGCTGGCTCAGTATTGATCTGGGGGTTCTTTCAGGAAGTATCATAATCTCTGACCATTCAGACCTCATATCTTGCCTCCTCCCCACCCGCCCACCCACCCTAAAAGGTCTTTCACAATGGAGAAAGTGGCAATGTGGAATACCCATGGTTTATTACATTTTTCCTTTGAGGAGAAAAAGTGGCCTTTGTCTCGTGGGGTTATAACTCAGCCATATGGGCTATCTGAATGTCTACCCGTGGAGGGAAGAGGTGCTGGTGGTAATGAAAGTTTGTCATCCTGGGGGTATCTCTAGCTCTCCGAACCCCCTGAGTCTTACGAAGCATTCACCTGGCTCCCATCGTGTGTCCAGCACTGCTGATAGCTGGTGACAGAAAGATGAATCAGGCACAGTCCCTCATCCCTGAGCTCCTCAAGTCCGGTGAGGGACAGACATAAAGAAAGAAAGGGAGGGGGAAGGGAAAGGAAAGGAAAGAATGAGGCGGTGCTGGATTGGAACAGATGGATGTTTAAGAGAAGGGAAGCCTGAGGGCTTCTCAGAAGAGAACCTAAGAGGCTGATCTTGAAAGACGAGTAGGAGTTTGCTACAAAGTTAGGAAGTGAGCGGGGGCTTCTAGACAGAGGCCGCCGTGCAGGGTGGTCTGTGTGTCCTGAACTGGGAGGAGCTGCCTTAATGATCCATCTAGGACCAAACTGGAGTGGAATTCTTAGCTGCACTCTCCAGGGTGTGTTCTGGGACCTTGAGGCACCTTTGGCCAATGCTCCCGAGAGGCTGTGGCCAAATCTTGAACTCAGCAATAAGGTTCCTGGATTCTAGCCCTAGATTTACTCCCTAAAAGCCATGTAAATCCCCCAAAAGTCATTTGGCCTCATTTTTCTCATCTGTGAAATGGAGGTAGCACCCGCTCTGTCTGTCAGCCTCACGACGGGTCAGGTTTGATTTAAGAGGATGCTGTTGTTACGTATGCCCAGGTTCCCCTGGCTGCTGGTGGGTGTCAGAATCCAGAGTCAGACTCAAGTTAGGCCAACTCCGTGGCCTGTATGCCACACTGCTCCAGGTTCCTTTGGAGAACCAGTGTGAGAATCAGCTAAGTGGGAAAGCTGGGGGGAGATCCAGTCTCCTCTTTGGAACCTCCTCTAGCAATACAAGGTGACATGAAAATCCCTGCCACTGAAGCGGCCCTCGGTTGAGAGACTCTCCACCCTGGCCCCTCGAATGCACCCTGCCACACTACCAGGAAATGTGACGAGCCTCCGGCCACCTGCCCGGTTCTGTATCCCTAGGAGGTAGCGCCTCTGGTGGAGGGGACCTCCCCGGAAACCGGGGCGGGCTGTTCCTAGAGTCCCAGAGACAGATCACCACCCTCCTTCCCCCTGAGATGTCTGCTTTTTATCCAAACTGCCACCAGGAGAGAGGGCCAGAAGCTGTTCGTGAAGTGATGGTGGTACAAGCTGTCACCCTCTGGTCTCCTGGCCTCTACTGTCTCCTCTGTCGCTCTCCACACCCTGTCCCTTCCCACCTGTAACTCAGGCAGCTCTTCATCACCCGGGTGCACTTCTCAGATGCCCTGAAGGCAGTGTGTCCAAATCTGACCCCCAGAAATCAGGTCCTTGGCCAAGCTACATTTCTTCAAGTATGCATACCCCGGTTAGAAATGCCAGCCCCAACGGGACAGTTTAGGGCACAGGCTGTGATTACTCCTCTGTGTTCCCTAGCTCCTGGCCTAAGGTAGGCGCCCTGGGAAACTCTTGGATAAGGGGGTACCGGAAGCCAGAGAGAGTTGCTGATGTGATAGCCCCACTCCCTGGATAACCCCCATCTGCCATAACGGCAGTTCCCAAGTCCTCGGTTTTCATTCTGACCAGTGAGTCGCCTCTCCTCTTATGCTCTTGATCTGAACGATTGCAATGACAAGAGGACCCTGGTGTAAGTCAAGCAGCAGGAATGGGCGTGTGAGTAAACGGCATCCCTCCCTGCCATGGCCCAGAGTTACGGGATGGGGATGACGAGGCGAGGCCCGCCCTGCCTCTCTCCAGGCTCGGATACCACCACATCAGGGAGTGTGAGCTTCCTGGGGACCAAGTGGTGCCTTAGTCGTCACGCATGCCTGGTGCATCACCCGGTGCCTGGAAGAGGGCCCCAGGGGTGATGGGCCTGGGGACCACGGCCCTGCCTGGGAAGGACGCTCTGCTCACCCAAAGCCTGTCACAGAATGTCGGACACGTTTGCTGCCTCATCAAGGGTTCCTCAGGTGGGAGCCACATGTGCCATTATTCCCCAGGAGCCCCACGGGGTGAGCCCAGAAGCCCCCGCTTTCTTCTCTGAATTTTATTTGCTAATTTCTCCATGGGAAACACAGCCCTGCCAAGACCTATTTCCCTCCTATTACCTGGCTGGCGTTTTTCTAATGGTTCCCTTCCTAATGATCCTCAAACAAAGAGACGATGGTGGAGGGTAATGCATCACTCCTGCCTCTCGCTCCCTGGTCATTCTTGCTAACAGGCTTAGCCGTGCTTCACAGTCATTATCACATGTCGCACTGTCTTTGGGATGCAGAAATGATTTGCCAGCCCCATAATGCTTCATTTTTACTAAAATGAAGGCAGGACAAAAAAATTCTTATAATAAAAAAGTGTACACTTACTCCTGACAGATCTGATCTTAAAACCCTCTTCTGTCCCCTGGTCCATACAGGATAGTGTCTCAACTCCTTGGCCGGGCATCCGAGACCTTCACGACCTGGTCAGCGATCTCTTTTCACTTCGCGGTCTCCTCTCGTCACCCTCAGGCCCCTTGTGGAGACACTTGTTCCCAAAGGCCCCACCTCTTCCTCTTGCGTTCCTGCTCATCTCTGTAGGCGAGACGCCCTGCGGGGTCTGCAGAACCGGGCTTTCCAAGCTCAGTACCAGCATCACCACCCTCTGTTACTCTGTGACACTTATCCTGACAGCCCAGGTAGGATGGGCACCTTCTTCTTTCCGGCCTCCTTTCTACCCAGGCAAGCCTCTACCTAAAGTCCAAGCCCCTCAGTGACAGGAGCCCCATCCCCATTAGCGTCCTTGGTGGTCCCTGGTGCCCAGCACAGAGCCTGACACACAGCGACCCGTATGAACATCTGGGAAAGGAAAGGAAGTCCTTCCCCGAGAGGTCCCCCACGTGAGGGATTTGAGGTCCAGCACCCAGCTCAGAGAGGGCCGACTAGCTTAATGGCGAGCTCCCCCAAATCTGGACTCACAGAGGAACAAGTTGAGGGTTGGGGTAACAGAAGGAGCCGCGTCTGGGACATGTTACTGTTGTTGTGTCCATGGCACATTCAGGTAGAGATGACCGATGGGTACGGAGACCTTCAAAGCAGAGCTCTGGGCTTCCCAGGATCTTTGAAGAGCCAGAGGCCCCTCCAGCCTGGAAATCCATAAGGGCAACTGGAAGTGTTCTTTTTCCGTGAGATGGCAAGAGGGGCATTCACACAGAGTCTTAGGTGGAGAGGGCCTCAGAGACCCTTCTAGTACTTTCTGCTCACCATAGTCAGCTGAGGGCCAGCACGCTGACAACATTACTCTGGGAATGTTCACTGCAGACACTCGCTTACAAGCTCCTTGAGGGCTGGAACTATACAAAGTAAGGCCCTACGATCCCTATTTCCCACAACCAGAATTATACAGGCAGCCTGTTAGGTTTGGCCAGAATAAACCTGTCCCCTCCCAAGAAGACTACTTGAAGGAGAAGACATCTTTGGGTGTGTATGTTCTGGTCTGTTGGCTAGACAGTCATTTTACTTGGTGGTCGTACTTAGTGTCTCCAAGCCTTGAATCCCAGAGTTGGTAGGCAACTTGGATGCATGTATCACTCTCTTGTGGGTCAGCTGGCTTCTGCTGGCACACCTTTGATGTTGGGGAAACTTACTCTTACAGAGCCAAAATCTTCCTACAATTTTCATCCACTACTCTTGGTTTTTTGTTTTTGTTTTTGTTTTTTTCCCTTGGTAGTCACGTAACGTCAGTATCATTGGTGATTTTTCTACTGGTACTAGAGGGGCACAGTCCTTTTGGACTGAGCCTTCTCATCCAGTTCTTCACCTGGTCTCTGGAGGGCTGTGCTTTGCCATTGTCCAACCTCAAATGTCTGGAACACCAGATGCTCCAGGTGTGGCTGACGAGAACAGAACTCAGTGGACCCCTCAACCTTACTTTAGCCGTACGATGTCCAGTACAGGAGCCGCCGTCTGTGTTTGGCCTCTGAGCGCGTGAAATGTGGCTAGTGCGGGTGGAGATGTGCCGTAAGGGTAAAATATACACCAGATGTCTAAGACTTAGTATGAATAAAAGAATGTAAAAGTCATTAATAATTTCCTATATAGATTACAGGTTGAAATTATAATTGTTGTCTACGCTGGGTGAAATATATTAGAATTTCCCTATTGCTTCTCGGCCTTTTGGCTAAGATCAAGTGTAGAATTTCCCACGTTTCTTTTTACTTTCCACATGTGCTACTTAGTAAACTTAAAATTACGTATGTGACTCGCATTATTGTTCAATTAGACTCCACTGCCCTTGAGTGCAGTCTGAGATTGTCTACTTCTGTGAATGGTTATGGGTTGCATTATTCTTTTCTTGAACCGTATCACACGTGGGCCATTGCTGAACACATACCAAACATAAATCCTGCCTCTTTTACACCTACCATATAAACTTCTTTTAAAACAGGTCAGCCTTGACTAGTATATCTAGAGTTGATTTTTTTGAACCTAAGTGTAGAAATTTACATTTGTCCCAAATACATCTCAACTTGTTAGTTTCAGCCCATGGTTCCAGTCTCCTGAGAATTTTTTTAATCCTTACTGTCACCAGCTCCTTTACAGATCTGATCAGCATTTTCTATGTTTCTAAGTCACTATCGATGATGTTGGTCGAGATTAGAACAAAGTAGAGAGTTCTACTGCCCGCCAAGCACATTGGCCAGCAGTTTTAACAACAGCTACAAACCCATTATCCAGCTGTGGTTGTTCAGCCCATGTTTGTCCATTCTGCCCACACGAAGACTGGGTTTTTCCAGATGTCTCATGAACACCAGCCTGTGTTGTATCTAAAGTAGCCTCCTCTTCTCCCACCCAGTCTCACCCCCAAGCTGACTTACCCCCTATTAAGAGTGGGAACACAAAATGTGGTATGACTTCTTCTGGTTTTAGACACCAAATGGATGGACTCCTTTTCACTAAAGTGTTAATGACTGGTAAGGTCTGAACTTCACCTTTGTGTTAAAAAATAATAATAATACATGATTTATCCGGGGCCTTCGGTACCACAGGCAGGTGGAGAACTTTATTTGGAGCTCATGCCTCTAAGGCAGAGTCAACAGGGAAGAAGTCTTGAGACTTAGTGGAGGAGGAATAGGGGCCTCAAGTCTTTCCTATAGTTGAGGATGAAGACCCAGTCAGTGTAATCCAGCAAGTGCCAGGGTTCGTCCATGGGAGCATGTCCTTTGTGTACCCACCGCGGTGCTGGCAGTTCAATGAGCACTTCTACCCACACTGTGTGTCTTTTTTTTTTTTTTTAAGTTTATTTATTTTGAGAGAGTGAGGGCAGGGGAGGGGCAGAGAGAGGGAGGAAGAATCCCAAGCAGGCTCTGCACTGTCAGCGTGGAGCCCGAGGTGGGGCTCCATCCCATGAACCATGAGATCATGACCTGAGCCAAATTCAAGAGCGATACACTTAGCCGACTGAGCCACCCAGGTGCCCCCCACGCCCTCTGTCTTAATCTCCTTTAGTCTTCATATTTTTTGGAACTAGGAATTGAGCCTCTGACTTTAGATCACATGGTTTGGCGTGACCTTCATCTGCAGTCTCAAGCCCAGTCCCCTCCTTTCTAGCTAGGCGTGTACTTTTGGTTCTCTTCTGCAGCTGTGTGCACGTGGTTTGTGTGTGTGTGTGTGCACGCGCGTGTGCACTCGCATGCATGCATCGCAGAGGGAACAGAAAGATATTCTCTCAGCTGTTACAGGGCAGAGGGAAAATCTTTTTCCCATTTCTACCTTTGAAGCCTTTACTCTAACAAATGTTTTGAGTGTGGGAGGCCAGAGGGGAGCATTTGCAGACCTCCTGCCTGGCCGAATTGTAAGCATTAGCTGTTTTTCCTGGGTGGCTTGGCAGGCCCTTTCTCCCTTTCTTTGGGGCTGAAGAAAAAGAAGGCAGGCACCACACAAAGGTGCCTGTTTTCAAGTGCACTGCATGAGGGACACTCACTTTATTTCTAGTTTATGAAGCATCCCCCCCTCCGGGAGGACAGAACTTACTTTGTGTAAGCAGACATCTCTCTGTAACACCGTCTCTTTAAGAAAACTACATCCTCTGCTTTAAAGATTTTGAAGTTCTTGGGGCGCCCAGGTGGCTCAGTCGGTTGGGTGTCCAACTTCAGCTCAGGTCATGATCTCGCGGATTCGTGAGTTCGAGCCCCGCATCGGGCTCTGTGCTGACGGCTCAGAGCCTGGAGCCTGCTTCAGATTCTGTGTCTCCCTCTCTCTCTGCCCTTCCCTCGCTGGTGCTCTGTCTCAAAAATACATAAACACTAAAATTAAATAAATAAATAAATAAATAAATAAATAAATAAATAAATAAAAGATTTTGAAGTTCTTGCCACGAGGGTCACTAGTCCAGCACCATCAGGTGACAAGGCCTCTCCAGGACCATAGGGAGGGTCCCTTACAGAACTGAAACTGAGGCAGGCTTGTTGGGGGTGGGGGGTGGTGGATGGAGAGCCTTGTGAATATCTTGCCCAGCAAGAAGAGCATGATTTCTTGAGTCGGACCAAACAATTCTGGTCCACTCTTCAAACCGCTGCAAACCAGACTCCTTCATTGGGGTCCGTCTCAGAAGATGTGGTGTCCTTTGCATTTAGAATTAGCTGGATGTAATGAATTCTGGGTTTTACATATTTATTACCATTGTCCGTGCTCCCTCTGGTCTTGTAACCACTTCTGCTACCCAGCCTGACTCCCTCCGGGGAGAACAAGAGGGAGGCTCAGAGGTGCTGGCAGTCACGGAGGCAGCTGGGGGAGGGGAAGCCCTGGCTGGCTTACATTTGAACCAGCAGGGTTCAGATCACGACTCCCTCATCCATTTCTTTCCTCCAGCAAACATTCATTGCAACCCTGCCCTGGGCCAAGCCCTGTGCTGGTGGATAGAATGTGCAGATGGGTGAAATCCAGTCTCTGCCTTGAGATCTTGTCTAATGGTAGAGGCGCACCTGTAACCGACGGGAGGGATACCCTGTGGTAACCGCCGGATGGAGGAATTGGGGACTTTGCTGGAATTCCAGGACGGAAGCTTTAGTTCACATGGGAGACACTACTGGAGCTGGGCCTCGAGAGGGGAGGAGGACACATTTGCCAAGAAGTGTGATAGAAAGCAACTTACTTAACACTCTTCAAGCCTCAGTTTCTATATCCGTAAAAGGGGGTTATAATACATCCGTTACAACATAAAGGCTGCAAACATACCAGCATTTGCTTTCAGAGTGCTTCATACTGTTCAATGGGCAGATCTTTGGTTCCCCCTCCCTCCTCTTTCTCCCAATTATTTGAAAGCTATTGATATTATAGGATATTGTGTGTATTTATGTTTTTGTGATTCTTGTTGTTCAGACCAAGAAAATGATGGAAAACATTCTAAGGGATCTTCGGGCAAAAACAAACAAACAAACTTTGAGAAACAAACAGGGGCCTTTATAAGGAGCATGTGGGGCCAGAAAGTGTCCACAGGACATCTGCACCCAGGAGAGCCATTTGGGGGCCACAGACATTGATCTGAAAGCAGCCTTGGGCCCTGCCATGTCCTTGTTTGCCTCGTATCAAGAACTGAGACTTTGGCTTATAACGAAAAGACAGGAGGGGGGTAGAAATGACCATGGAGACTGTTCTAATTTAGGACAGTAGCAGCAGTGAGATTGAGGAGGGAAGAAAAACATACCTGCGGGCAGACTGAAACGGCCCTAGACCTGGTTAAACTCTGGCTTGGCCTCTCTCGGTTGTAGATGATAGAAGTCCAGCCTAACTTGGGCAGAAAAGGCAGGAGGGAGAATTTCTTGGCTCATGTGACTGAGAAGTCCCAGGCTTCTCTTGCTACGAGCAGGCTGGATTCAGGAGCTCCCGTGATGTTGGCTAATCTCTCACTGACCACTGTTTGGCTCTTCTTTTCCCGTCAGATTTTATTTTCAAACATTCTCTTGCTTTTTGATAGAGGCATGAGGGCCCGTGTGGTGCGTAGAGCTTGAAGTGAGGCATGCACATGCATAGGAGCCTGCTTGGCCCAGCTTGGCCACATCTGGGCCCCCCTGAACCAATCACTGTGACCAGAGGATGGGGTCCTTACATTGGTCAGGCCAGGGTCACATGCCCACCCGTTGGCTGGGTGTGGGTTGGCAAGATGAACCCCGGCCGGGAAAGGGGATTTTGCTACTTTCCGTTCACATGGGAATGAAGAGACAAATGTGGGAACGAAGCATCCGGACAGCAGGTCAGTGGTGGGGCGGAGGGAGAAGTGGTTATCATGGAGGGCTTCACCGAGGTACTTGCGTAGGAGCTGAGGCTCTAAGGACAAGGAGGACATCACCAGCAAAGTGACCCTCGGAGTTTGTTAACTGGACCCTTGCGGCTCAGTTGGTAGGACTTTCTGAGAGCTCCCGTTGGACATGGCTGCAGGTGTAGAAGATCAGTGGGGTGTGCTCTGCGGAGTGGATCTCATGGGGGGGACAGGTTGCCAAGCTGCCTCCTTCCCTGCCTCCCAGGAGTCTCTGAGGGCGTGTTGCTGAGATGTGAAGCCTCCTGGGCGGGCTGGTGGCAGGGCCCAAAAGCCATGGCAAGTGAACTCTGTAAACAGTGCAGACATAGGGGCGCCTGGGTGGCTCAGTCGGTTAAACGTCCAGCTTCAGCTCAGGTCATGATCCCGCGGTCTGTGAGTTCAAGCCCCGCATCGGGCTCTGTGCTGACAGCTCAGAGCCTGGAGCCTGCCTCGGGTTCTGTGTCTCCACTCTCTCTCTGCCCTTCCCCTACCCACACTCTGTTTTTCTCTTTCTCAAAAATAACATTAAAAAAATAAATAAATAAAATTAAAAAAACAAAAACAGTGCAGACCCTCCCCGGCGCCAGCATCCAGATTCCAGTTTCCCAGGTGTAAGTCTCTCCGCTCCAGTGACCTTGCCCGAGGACGCCCTGCCCTTTGGCTAACTCAAGTCCAGTGTGGGGGCTGTATTGGAATTATTTTCCCTCTTCCGTCATGATCCGCCCCTCTCTCCTTTTACGAAAGTTTTAAACACGCGATAATTGTAAGTGAACTACTTTTACAAACGGTTTATTTATTATTTTTTTAAAATCTTCTTGGGCCATGATTTTCTTACGCTCCTTTTACAGATGAGGGAATTAGGGCCCGTTTGTGACTTGACCAAAGCCACCACAGAGCTGAGAAAAGAGGCAGTGCCGGAACCCCTCCATCTCTTCTCTCCCTGCCACCCCGCGCACATCCACCGTATTGATGATTTCTTGGGAAGCCGGTCACTGAAGATCCCAGGGGGAATCACTCCCCTGTCCGCGGGTCACTGAGCTCACAGGCCAGGGAGGAGGTAGATCCAGAAAGAGAAATGTGCCCAGTGCTAGCTAAACATTCGTGGTGGCTAGAAAATCTGGAAATCGAGGCATGAGGGTTTTATCTTCCACATGTGGAAGCCAAGAAGGAGATCCTTTGATCCATTCCTTGGGTTTAGGAAAGCTTGTGGTAAAAACCCAACGCGCAGCTTCCGGTAACATGCTCCTCAAAGATAAGTGAACACTAAGACGGAGGCATCTCCTTGGATGGTCTGGCTCCTTTCCCTGGAAGCTGACCCCATGCTGTGTGTGTGTGTGTGTGTGTGTGTGTGTGTGTGTGTGTGTGTGTGTCTGTGTGTGTGTGTGTCTGTGTCTGTGGTGCGTCTCCTGGCGGAGCATGGCGGGGGGAGAGCTAAGGCCTTTCAGCCTCTCCAAAGCCTGTGGTCAGGTACTCAGGTGTGGGAGCCCTGCTCGCAGCCCCTGAGCCTGATCTGCTTGTGTTCAGTGGAGATTACAGAGCTTAATGATTAGCTCCTCCAAGCTGCAGCTGATGCCAGCCTCTACCCCCTTTACACCTAATTAGTCTCATTAATGAGCTCCTCTGCTCTCCATAGAGAGAGTTTCCTCTTTGGAATAAGAGGCAAAAATACCTTGCCCAGGTAGATTGCTGAAGCCTTTAATTATTGCCCACACCTGCTAAGCCTTGTGACTCACACCCAGTGATAGTGCTGAGCGGAGATGGGGCTTGTTTATAAGCATGAGCAGATTTTAACTCTCTCCACACCAAGAAGCCTTTTGATTTAAAGAGACACATTTCCCCAAGACCTCACAGCTGCTCATTTCAAGCACACCAGGCTCCGCCACTCACATGGGTCGTCTCTAGCTGGCGGAGGCACAGCTTTTGCCCTCAGGGAGCTCACAGTCTAGTGAGACGACAGGCAGGAAACTACGTGGACAATTGTTCTGACCTCTATGGCCAGTGTACTCCCCACTCTCACCCAGGGCCTCCGTTTCATGCCACGCCACGCCACACCGTGGGGGCCACGGTGGACGCGAGCTCATGCTGTGAACCTGGGACCGGGCAGGAGTTACGGGCAGGTGGGTGACCATCGAAGGACTACCCAAGCAGAAAGAACCCGAGCAAGACTCAGAAGTGAGAGCACACCCCGTGCATCCACAGACCTGCCAGCCTTTAGTACGGCTTAAGTCGAGGGTTGGGGGACGGGGGTTGGGCTATGGGGCAGCAAAGCAGGAAGGGGAGACCGGGACCAGAGCAAGAGGCCCTGCGATGCAGGGTGAAGACTTTGGACTTCCTGTCCGTGTCCCCGCACCCTCCCCAGTACCTAGCATGGCTTTTAAAGTAGGTTGCGGTCAATGTTGGCAAACAGAGGGACGCCCAGCCTGAAGGTAGGACATCCACTGAAAGATTTAAGGCAGCGGAGGGACGGTGCGTGAGGGCTGGCTGGAGGGATCCCTGGGTGGATCTCCCGCTGCTCGTGCTCTGATGGATGAGAGGACGCTGGGATTTGAGGGTCAAGTCCTTGCCAAAGCCCTTTGCCCCTGAGTGAGAGGGTTGCCCTGGGCTGCCCCACCCTGGGTAGCGGGGGGTGGGATTCAAACCCAGACCCGTGGGCCCGCGGAGTCCAACTGTCTGTCTTCACTGTGTGGCCTGCTAGATGGGGGCTTACTAAATGTCTTGGAGTGCAAACAGAGAGTTTCCTGGCATGGGCTCTTTGGATGCTGAGTAAGAAACTCTGAGGACAGGCGCACAGGCTTCCCAAAAACCAGAGCAGCCAACTCAGCACAGCCAAGTCACTCTGACCAATTTAGACAAACTTTAAGATGAATAGAGAACATTTAACAGCTTACATGCAGTGAGCACATGCACTAGGCGACACTAACCAGTTTGCTGTATAGTCCCAGGAGAGAGAGAATGAACCTTTTTTTTTTTTTTATAAAAACAAAGCCATGTCTCAAGGACAGTAGTGACAGCCCCCAACCACCGAGCCTCTATTACATGTCTGGCCCCGAGTCAGGTGCTTTGCATAAAATCTGCCCCTCACGACAACTCTGTGAGGTAGGTTGTGTCATCCCCATTTTACAAACGCCAAGCTGAGGCTGGGAGAGCTAAAAACTTTCCCACGGTCCCACGGAGAGCGAACGGCAGAAATCCTCAGCCCAGCCCGTCCCACCTCAGAGCCCGAGCCACCCCAGAATGCCCTCCCTCGGCCACCCGGAACGTGACGCCGATCAACTCGGGGCGCCTGCTTCGTGACAGATGGAGTGCGGGACAGACTCTGGCAAACTGAGTGTGCAAGCATTCGGTCAGACAAGAACCGGGGCGCCTGGCAGCACCCCCGGGACCGGGCTGGCAATCCTTTCCGGACAGAGATGGTCTGCACACAGAGGCAAGCATGCAAGGCACACGCTTTGCTCTGCTTGGAGCTTGTTTCCTGGGTCCCTGGGGGCTGCCGTGAGGGGTCATCAGGCAGCCGGGCAGAAGGGCCCAGCTGCTAGCCTTGGAGCGGTTCGCTAGCCCCTGGTTTGTATAGTCAGGAGTGGGAGAGCACTTTCTGTGTGCCAGGCCCTGCCCTCAGGGTTGGGGATTTAGCAGTGAGCATGACAGCCCCTGCTCGGGGCCTCTGCTGGGCTCTCACCTGGTCCCACCCGCCTCTCCAGGGCCCTCGGCCTGGTAGGGGGGATGGTCCGTCTGCCAGATCTAGGCCGTGCCAGTCCGTGTCAACTCTGACCTCCTGAAATAGCTCTTGAGTCCCTCCGTTTCCATTCCTGCCCCCTCGCTTCCGCATTCCCCTGGCGGCATCTCAGCGGGCGCCTTGCTTCCACTGTGCCTCTTTGGCAGACACATTCCGGGGGCCAGAATGACCCGAAGTGCAAATATCTACTCCTCCCCCTTCGCCCCCAAGCTTTAGGGCTTCCCCGTTGCTTTAGAACATCTTGGCCTAGAAGGGCCTGCGTGATGTGGGCCCAGCCTGCCTCCCTGCCCTGACTCACACCCTTGCCCCTCGGTTTCTGTATTCCAGCTGGTTTGGCCCTGTTCTCGGCTCCTTTGCGCCCCTCCACCCCACCGAGGCTGGGGGAGGTCCTGCGTGCCTTCCTCTGTCAGCACACCCGTCACCCCCCCGGGAGCATCTTCTGCTGCCTCCGGGCCAGACCAGATCTTGGCACCCTGGCATATGCTCTGCCAGCGGCAGGAACTCCTTCAAAGCCATTACCCCAGGTGGGAATTGCACCGCGCGAGGTTGCTTGACTACTACCCTCAGGTAGCTGACCGTGAGAGCCCAGCAGGACCCTGGCAACTCCTGGCTGAATCGATGAGCGAAAGGCAAGGACCACCCCATAAACTTGGGAAGGCAGAGTCCTTTGAGTCGGGTCCTGAAGGATGAGTACACATTTGCCAGACCAAGGGAATGAGCCACCATGCGTAGAACGCACAACGTACATAACGGTGACCTACATACCGAGCCGTTGCCACACACCAGCGCTTTCAGTTCCGGTGGCGTCCCCCTGAGGTTGGCGGTATCAGCTCCAGTTGCCAGGGGAGATAGCTAGGTTCAGACAGGCCCAGGCTCGCTTTGCTCACAGGTGCCGGCCACACTGGTTCAGCAGGGACACAGAATCCGCCATGGAGGACAGGCGTGTTCAAAACCTCATGACACTGGGGTGGGGGGGGGGGTTGTCTGCTCATGAGGCTTTGCTGAGATGAGACCCACTTTCTTAAAAGCTAACAACTCTTTTCTGAGCAGGGACAGAGGAGCGTAATCAGATTCAGTTCAAGTGTTCCTCCTCCAGGAAGCCTTCCTTGATCCCCCCACATATGGCAAATAGCCGGGACAGCGATGCCTACGGCAAACCCTTTCTTGGTCACTAGCTGGTGGCAGCATGGCTGGTGGAACCCGACCTACCGTTTCCTTATTTGGGTTTCTTAACCTCTCAGACCCACCGTGTCTTCACCTTCACGGTGGGAATAATGACACCTAGGGGGGCAGAGGCTACACGCGTGAAGCCATCTTCCATAGCACCTGGCACAGGTAGGCATTCGGTAAACGTGCGCTTCCTGTGGCTTAGGCTTCTCCCCGCCATTTCGCTCCCCCCTCCCCCGCTGCCACTTCTTCCTGTGCATCGTCGCTGCTCCTGTAGGTTTCTAGGTAGCTGCCATCCTGCCTTCACTGTCTCCACCAACTAATAACTGCTGTTTAGCTCGCCCATGCATATTTTAGCCTCATAATTTTTCCTTCTGAATCAGCCTCTGCAGATTCTAATCACCTCGCTTTCTCTTCCCTGAATTCCCTCCAATTTGGAGATTCAAAAGAGGCGCTTCTCTGCATGAACATGCTGTGATTCAATTTGAAAATAAATTTCTCCTGGCAGCAGCCATCTCTCTGAAAAGTGACATTTAAGACTGACAGTGGACAAGATTGTAAACAGGTTTCCAATAGGAAAAAAAAGTCAGTGTTAAGTGCATTCTATGAATTTTTTTAAACAATGTGTGCATGTGTGTGCACACGTCTATAATTGCAGCCTTGCTGTGACACCGTCTGCTTCAGGAAGAATTCTGGGATAGCGCAGGTCTGTTTCGAACTATCTTGGTATTCTTTTACTTCTCAGAAATCAACTTCATTTCCTGGGACTCACTCCCATACAGGATTGTGGATGCTTAGTTCATTCAGTCATTCAACACGCAGGTAGTCAGTTGCCGCTGTGTGTGAGGCTGTGTGCTCAGAAAGGTATCGCAAACCGATATTCTCTATCCGTAAAGAGCTTACGTCCTCAAGAGGGAGGCCAGTGGGTAAGCAGGTAACTATATGTCATGTGGTAGAGACAGGCTCGGGTTTCACAGGAGCCCAGAGGATGTTCCACAGTGGGGAGGCCGTGGGGACAGGGACGGCTTGGGGGGTTAGCCTTGTGAAGGGAGGAAAGGACATTCCAGGCAAAAGGAGAAGCAGGAAGGTCTGAAACGGCGTCCTGTACCCGAAGCTGTAGACAGTGTGCGGTGACTGAGATGTCTGGTTTGCAGGGGGAGGTGTTAGGAAATATGGCTGGAGAGGCCTCTGGGGGGCTCGCAGGCCAACCAAGAGCCTTGGAGCCCCCACAAAGACAGCAAGGAACAGTGTGGGCTTTAGGCATGTGTGATGTGACCAGGGGGTCAGAGGGACCCTTTGGGAAGATCCCTCGGGGTAGCGCTGCAACAACATTGGGTGGAAAGAGCCTAGAAGCAAAGTCTGGGGTTGATGAGGAGACCCTCGAACCAACCGGGGCGGCCTGACAAGGTCAGAGGGAGGGCTCAGGAGATCAGAGCTTTTAGAAGGTAAAGAAGGTGGCCCTGCAGCAGAAAATCTCTTATCTTGTGTTTCCCTTAAAACAGCTTTGTTCCTAATAGCCAAGTTACCAGCTGGCTTTTATTGTTGCTGTATTGTGTTGCGTTGGTCTATCCCGACACAGGGAACGAAGTGCTAGTAAGACGAGTTCAGCTGACACTTGCCTTCTCCTCATCGTTACTAGATAAAATCTCTTTCCGAGGGTTCTTGAAATGGTTTTGACTCTTGAAGTGTTTGGCCGGACCACAGATTACCCTGCAGTTACTTTCTAAAGGAAGAAGTGGGAGGCTCCCGATGTACGACCAGAGCAAGAGGGAGAATCCTTTGGTCCCTGTAGAGAAGTTATTGGCAAGAGGCCGTTGGGGTCCTGGTGGGGCAGACAGACCCAGTGGGCAGTGAAAGGCCTGGAACTGTCGGGCCAGCTCTCATCCAGATGCTCCAGACTCACCAGCCCCCAGGAGCCCTGGGGCAGAGGGAAGTGGAGGCCTGAGCAGACAGCCT